>NC_136501.1:23630607-23638107 GCF_053919585.1 Euprymna scolopes
GTGTTTGTGCAAGTAAAATTATATAAACATCCAAAAATTACTACGCGAATTAATCTACGTTTAGACAATGTTATTATAATAGTCTCGTCAGGAGTTCAAACAGGGGCTAAAATAATTAAAGAAAGGCTAATAGAATGAAAAAAGTAACTAAAAAATAAAATGAATACAAAAATATATTTTTATAAAAAATAAAGTAAAGTTATTTGCAAAGGTGACATTTGGCAGACTGACACCAATTAAAACATGTTATCTAGAATATCAATAACCAACTTGCCACGTGTACATAGAACACTCAACATGCCTTATTTATAAAAACATACGTATTGAACACTTTTAAATAGTTTTTGTTCAATACATTTGAACTTAATTAATTTGTACACACACACACACACACACACACACACACACACACACACACACACACACACACACACACACACACACACATATATATGTACTACTATAAAAATGAACTTTGTGTTTGTCTTTGTGTGTCTGTGTGTGTGTCTACATTTGTTCCCTATAGACTCGGAAACGGCTGGCCAAATTTTTATGAAATTTCACACGAAGGCACTTAATGCGCCTAGCAATGTTCTTAGGTTTTGTGTCGGAATGTCTTCGATAACTATCGATAATCGATAATCGAAATACTCCGATGAAAAAAAGAACACGTGATTTTGATGAAGGTCAACACCTTACACAATCCAACATAAATGCATTTGAGAAGTTTTATTACTACACAAGCAGAAAGGCCCAACATATAAAAGTTGTGACACCGTTCTTGAGTTTGAATGATCAATCTTCACTGCGGACGATACTCAGAATACAATTGCGAATTACTTAAGAAGTCTACCTTGTCATGTCCAATGGAATGAGAGCTACCATTGTTAATTCCGTTCAAAATATCGAACAGATTTCAGAGTTTGACAAAAATATTCTCAAATTCGACACGATACACACGAAGAAGATCGTAGGTTACAACGGCTGAAATGTTGTGAAAATACCACCCAAGATGAGAACAGGATTAATAATATAAAGGACCCTTTTTTTGTTTCCGTTTTTTAACGGGGCAGCACCAACGAAGTGTAGTTGTGTATACGTACGCAGTATTTGTTCATTCGGACATATCTCATTAAATTAAGCCGCATGGAATGTCTCGGCTAAGGTAATTGCAAACAGCCTATAAGTAGTGGTAGAACTATAATCTTGGGAGTTCCGCCAGCTGCAACTGTTATTGGTTAACAGTGCAGCAACATCCCAAAATGTCCAGAAGTCATTGATTAACGTACAAGGATCTCAAATAAGAAATGGCGAAAAATGTTGGTTATAGATAAAGTCCTTGTGAGCGGGTCATACAATGAGTCCGTTAACACAGAGCTAGAAACGCAGATATTGTAAAATGCAAAGAAAATTTACAGATCAGACCAATTAAGAGATTATTTTAGATTTTATCAAATTGATTCTAAAATATATATTGAACGTGTGACGATGTAAACAAAATGTTCCGTCAGTGTAAGGGCTACTATTCATATAAAATCGTAGAATTATCATAATCTGTAAATTATTATTATTATTATTTCTGACAAAAGAAAAAAAAAAACAGTCTCTGTTGATTTTATGTTATGGAGTGGAGATTTTTTGTCCCAAGCAGCGGGGACTGTCTGACTTGCTATTCGCTTTATCGCTTCCATCTTACACGTGTAATGGTTTTATCGCGGATCTAGAAAAATTACGTGTATTTCACCCACTAAATTTTGTGTGATGACACGAAATTGACGCCCCCCCCGACACATGTTGTAAATCATAATTTCCAAAACATTAACTTCTTTCATGTATATATCTAATATAATGAAATCGTATTGCTGACTGTTGACAATTCAGTTAAAAAGGTACACTGTTACATAGACCTTCACGAACTCTCATATACTAATATTTCTGCATGATTTCTATTTCTATATGTTTATTCAAAAGGAATAATCAACATAATTATTAGGATTCATCAAACTAGTTTTCTCATCTTGAGTGTGATTTTCACTGAAAGAACGCACTGGCATCCCAATTGACAATATAATGGAGATGTTGACCTTAATGAATTTGATAAGGATTATATAAGGATACTCAATAATAAATAGAGCAAGGTATACTATTTATTTATACAAACATTTTTACCAACTATTCCTCTGGCCTTCTTCGTGGTTAACCACCTGAAACAGGGTAGAGGAACAGTTGGCCGAAACCTCGTGAAACAGCATCTATGAAAATAAGGAAAACAGCCCGCAAAGAAATATAAATACACAAAATACACATTACGAAGAATTCCAGAAAAAAATCTAAATATTAATTTACTTTTTCGTACGTCCAGTGTCAAAAGAAAACTACCATTATTGGAAACATTAATCAATGAGAAATGAATTACCTCCCTTTATAGTCACTCTTTATCAGTTAAAAACATTTCTTCTAAAAAAAATGGCTGTCTGTTTACGGTTTCAAATTGGCTATTTTTATTTTATAATTAAAAAGAAATCATGTTAAGAAGACACTGCACGTTTTTATTTATTATAGTTTCTTTTTAAAATAGAAAAAAAAAACGTGCGTAAGTGAATTGACATTTATTCCTTTGTCTAATTTTTTTTTAAATCGCTTCTTTTTAGCTTTAAAAGATTAAAAACGAATTTACTAAAAAAACTGTTTTAAACTCGTCGTTATTTGTTTTATTTTATTTTGTATTCATTTTCTTTTTATAATGCGTTTTAAAGATTTTCAACCACCATGGAATTTCCACGGGTTCTGCTAGTAATGTATAATAGCATTCGGTACGGGCCCTACGATGGAAGACCAGATAAGAACAGAAACGTGGATTTATAAGATAAAAAAAAAATCCAACTTTGACCGCCCTTCAGGACCAGTTCCAAGTGATCATGGTCTGAAGATAACGGTTTGAATCCTACCCAAAGCAGGCCGGAGGATTAGTTGGCAAAAACCTGGTGAGAACCCAACGATTATGAAAGGCGGTAATCATTGGGTATATAGTTAAAAGCCTCAGCAAACATTTTTATATTGCTACGCTACTGTTTCTGTTATAAATGAATAAAGACCCCCTCAGGCGATAATAGTCTTCGACTGTAAAAGTTCATACTTGTAATGAAATGGCAGTCAGCAATAAATTTCCAGAACATACATTAACGTAGATAATAGAAAAAAAGGAGAGAGAGAGAGAGAGAGAGAGAGAGAGAGAGAGAGAGAGAGAGAGAGAGAGAGAGAGAGAGAGAGAGAGAGAGAGAGAGAGAGAGAGAGTATTGGTGTGAATAAAGAGAAAGCTGTTCATTTGATTCCAAACAAATTCAAATTTCCCACGCGGTTTACACACTCTCTTTTTTCATTTCTTAAATAAAAAGAATATATATAATAATATAATAATAAAAATGCATATAATAATATAATAATAAAAAATATATAATAATAAAATATATATAATAATAAAAATATATATAATAATAAAATATATATATATATATATATATATATAATAAAACATATATAATAATATAATAATATATATATATATATATAATAATAAAAATATATATATAATAATAAAAAACTTACCGTTTCTTATGTTATTTTTTCCTTCCGAAAATTAAAATACGTAATTTGAGGCGAAATTTAATTCTAGAAAGAATAAATTTTCTCATTTTCTTGTCCGTTTTAATATTCTCTAAACTATAGTAAGTACGTTTGAAAATATCAGGGGGGGAAAAAAGCATATAGTTCCAAACGTGTTGCCAGAATTTTCTTTCTTGTTTTTCTTTCTTCATCTGTTTTTTTTTTTTTTGATTTTGCATTTTATATTGAATCGTTTTTGTGGTATTTAAACAAAAGGAAAGGAAACACCTTTGAAATTGAAAATCAGAAAACTCATTTGGGGTATACTTTTTTCTCAATGTTGACCAATATATATATATATATATATATATATATATATATATATATATATATATATTCCAATATAGGTGTACCAATATAAATATTCTCATATCGTATCCTATCCCTCAACCAACCCCAATCCACCAACAATATATATATATATATATATATATATATATATATATATATATATATATATATATATTGGGTTATAGTTTGGTTGGAGGACCACATTCCTTGTTCGAGATTTTACCGCGGTTTTCTTGATCTTCATTAGTTAATAGACTTTATTGTGTATGACGCATTTGCTTATGTGGCAGAGTACTCGCCTCGAATGAAAGAAGCTCGGGTTTCGAGTTCGGATATGTCTAACTGATGAGCCCAAATGAGAGCGATACTCGAATCTTGGACTCCCGATTTGTTGGCTATCATGGCTCTTTTGAGCTGCGACGTCGCTTGACTGTAGAAATTATTATATAATCTCTCACATTCTGAAAATTATATATAACACACACACACGCACACACACACACACACATATATATAAGTATATATACATATATGAAAAGTATTAAAGTATATGTGGCAATTAAGCTACATAGAATATTCTGCGTTTCATTCTCGTGAGAATTCGTCAGGCTTAGTCTTAGGCTCCTCACGAGAATGAAACGCGGAATATTTTGTGTAGCTTAATTGCCATATATATATATATATATATTAGATAGATAGATAGATAGATATATTTATAAATTATTACCTAGCTCTACCTATGTATTGAGCACTGTTGAAGTAAATACTGAAAATTTATGCATAAAATTATATCTTCGTATATCAATTCATGTGATTAAATGAAGTAATCATTATATATATATATATATATATATATATATATATATATATATATATATATATAAAGTTTCGGTTTTTAACTATTAAATTCAGATGAACATGTCTTAGCCCAAACAAAACGTTATTGATCACAATAAGCACCATCAGAATCAACGCACTTCTACCAACGCAAAACAAATTTATTTGTGCCAATAATTAACGTGCTATCGAACATTGTCGTGGAGGAGAATTGGGTCTTTTCTGTTGACTAATACTGGGTGTTATCGTCGAAGTTTCTGATACTTTTCATCCATTTGTTAACAGTCCTTCTTCGCTGTAATGGTTTCGCCAGCATAAAAAAATTATAATGGATGAAACTAACAAACAGTCAGCATGCCCTTTTTTGGTGCAACGCTGGCTTCGGGAATGTCGTGGAACTTTGTCGGCGTCTAACCACCGAGTTGAGCGTCGCCGGTTGTTGCAAAGAACCCACTTTTCATCGCAAGTAACAACCCGGTCGAGAAACAGGTCGTTTTTGTTGTGTAAAAGAAGGGAAGATGACACCTCATAACAGCACTTCTTTCGCTTGTCGTCCAATTCGTAAGGCACCCATGTATCAAGTGTTTGTCTTTCCAATCTCTCTCAAGTGGTAGGAAATCGTCGTACATATTACGTCTAATTCAGAAGCAAGTTCTCTAACAGTTGTGCGTTGATTGGCTTCGATTGAGGCTCTAAATTGATCGTTGTAAACATCCGATTGCCAGCTTCACCATCTTCAAGACTCTCGTCGCCGACCCGAAATTTCTTAAACCACTATTATACTGTCGTTCCCGGGCCAAACGCTTCGTTGATATCGCGAACTGCTTCAGCAGCTTTTCGGCCTAGCTTGACGTGTAAGTACTCCCCCTGCTCCCCGACTTAAAACCGCTGGACTACTTCATTAGATCATACGTCGAGAACATCACTAACATGATCTCCCACAACACCAAAGCTAGCCTGATCGCCGCTATCCGCTGAGTATTCGCTGATTTCCCGCTAGTGCTTATGGAAAAAGCATTCTCCCAGTTCTGGACTCATATCGAGACGGTAATTGAGGCTGAAGGCGGCTACATTGAATAAATGTCAGCTCTACTACATAATCAAATTACCTGAATTGATTTTTGCAATAAAAGTTAAAAAATATAGCCGTAGTGTTGTTTTCTTTAGGGCGATACTTTTATCGTTCCTCCCTTGTATGAAGGTAGATCTAATATTGTTAACATATCGTACGTAAAAAGTTAGAGGTATCTGAATTTCCGTGAAAGCATTTGCATAAAAATTGAAAAATTAAACTAAATATATCCCACATCATCATCATATCGTATGAAAAAATATTGATGACATTGATTTCTCCGTTATTTTTGTTGTCAGAATTATTTCTCGTAAAATAAGGGACCATGTACATGGTGCCGACACCCTAAGTGAAATTTTATGGAACGAACTGGATTCGAACTTGTAGGACCCCCCCCAAAAATATATTGATGACATTGATTTCTCCGTTATTTTTGTTGTCAGAATTATTTCTCGTAAGATATTGGGTACCTACAAAAGGGACCACGTACATGGTGCCGACACCTTAAGTGAAATTTTATGGAACGAACTGGATTCGAACTTGTAGGACCCAAGTTGTCAGCCTGTGTCGTTTACCTTTTGACCACAGTCACGTCCCACAGCCCGGATTACTCGCCTTTACACTTACTATCCGCGTTTCAAAATTAACGATGATCGCTTAGTTTAAAAGTCAATTATATTCCTAAAAATATATACCTAACTTTATTTAAATAGAGATATAAATATACGCCTGCCAAAACAATAACCTTTTTTATTTTGAAGAGAATTCCAGAATTATCCGGAGAAATGGCAATAAAACCGTCAAGTTCCTCCAAAAGTAAATGACTGTTTTGTTTAGCACTTTGGGTCTCGATTGCCAAAAGTCTGACAACTTAACCATTATTTACCAAAAGGAATTTTTGAGAGTCACGGGTCAGTGATGAAGATCCCTACAGGAATCTGGGATGGAGGATGAAGGCAGACATTGTTCGTACCTATCTTCCGTAGGTTTATTTATCTTTGAGTGTTTCATTAAATGTTCCCCACCCACTGTCGTTACGACGGCAATCTGGTTTTGGTATCTATGGAATCGTTTCAATTAAGCAACGAAACTATTGCAGGTATAATGGATGACCTTTGTATGGCATTATAAAAATAAAGGAATATACATAAATATACATCAATTTCGTGTATATATATATATATATATATATATATAATATATATATATATATATATATATATATATATATATATATATATATATAGCAAATTATAAAATATATATGACGATTAAGCTACATTGAATATTCCGCGTTTCATCCACTCTAGGCCTCTTCAGGCTTATGCGAATAAGTCTGAAGAGGCCTAGAGTGGATGAAACGCGGAATATTCAATGTAGCTTAATCGTCATATATATTTTATAATTTGCTATATATGTATATATATATATATATATATATATATATATATATATATATATATATATATATAAAAGCTTCAGAATGTGAGAGAATATGAAATTATTTCCAAAGCCAGACAACGTCGCAGCTGACAAGAGCAATGACAGCCAATAAACTGGAAGTCCAAGTCTTGGATTTCCGGTTTGTTGGCTGTCATGTCTCTTGTGAGCTGTGACGTTGGCTGGCTGTGGAAAGA
>NC_136501.1:23645607-23685607 GCF_053919585.1 Euprymna scolopes
ATCGTTGTTTTTCCCAACCCTGGAATGGGGCTGGGTTAATTGTGGCACTGTTGAAGTCATCTGGATGCTGGCGTAGAGTGTGACCAAACCATTGGAGACGTCTCAAAATGAGGGTCTGTTTGAGGGATAGTATCCAGCAGCACGAATGGATGGTGGCATTTGGGACGAATTGATGCCAGCGAACCCGAAGGATGCGGCGTAGACATTGGTGGTAAAAAGTTTCCAGTCTGCGCAAGTCACAAACTTGTACTGGCCAGGTTTCGCATCCATCAAGGAGGATGGTTCAGACAAGAGCTTGGTATATTCGAATTTTTGTACCGAGTCCAATTTAATTTCTGAAACAGAGTAGAGTGTGAAGGCAGGAGAAGGCGACACGAGCATTGTTGATACGATTGCCAATATCCTCTTCACCTTGGCATATTGTGGTGATAATAGAGCCCAGGTATTTGAAAGTTTGGACCAGTTTAAGGATTTCCTCCTCGGGAAAAATTGGTTGTGAATCATTTCAGGTGACAAAATAACTAGCGGCTGGATTCTCCCCAAACATACTAATGTCACATATTAAAGATCCCATGTCAATAGTGATTAAGTCAGCTAGTATAAACTTTAACATAGACACACTGAGTGCAGGTCATCATGATCCAAATCTGCAAAATTAGAACCATTCCCAGAACGTGCTAGTGAATCTCTGTCTTATTTGAAGGTTATTGATAGCGTGATACGGCATAATTTCGTGGACACACCGGTTCCTGTTAGATCACTGAAGTTAAGCAATGTTGAGCCTATGACGAGATCCCTGGCGATACCATATGATCTTGCTTTTCAGATAGATAGAGTTTTAATGAAATGTGAATAAAATATTGTTGGAAGTGATGTTAAGGCATTTAAACTGTTGAATAGAAAATTATTTGGTCAGAGTTTTCACAGGGTGTGAGGTGGTAAATTGGTTGGAAGTTGCATGAAAACATTTAGGATGTCAAAGAAAAAATCATTTAGCCTGGGAATTTACATTAAAAAAAAAATGAAATCAATCGCATGGTAAATAGTTTTGAAGCATTTAAACTGTCAAGTAGAATGTCTTAGAGAAACTAACGGTGCTGATATTATTCTGTTTGGAAAAAATTAAAAATGCTTCAGTCAAGAAGGATTTCTCCTTCACAGGACGGGGATTGAATATGTTGAGTGTAGTGTTGGAACAGTTGTTACCCTTGGTCCCTGGCTAGAATGGCGCTGCTGGGACAAATTATGGCACTGAAGGTTTTTAGATATTTTTGTAATCAAGCACTGTACTGGAGTAGAGCTAATAATGTTTATGTGCCCAACATGTCGCTCAGATTTAAAACCGACAGTATTGATGGTAAATTTGAATTTTTGTATAGCAGATGAGTGGATTGCCATTGAGCAAGTAGAAATAAATAAATAGAGGCGTAAATGTGACTTGACTGTGCCACGTTTGGTTAGAGTTATTTCAGTCACCAGAATACCACATTTACCTCGTTTTCATTTTCTTGGCTTCAGATAATCATGTGAGAATTAAGTGAGATTTTTTTGAAGATAGTGATTTGAAGGGGAGTCAATACTGAAAGAATTCTCCAGTTTTAAATGTAGGAAGAAATCAGGTAACCACAAACCACTGACAACTGACAACAACAGCACACCTGAACGGAGTGGGGATACCAATGAGTGCCCTCTACCAAAACCTGGATAGCGTGCATGGGCTGCAACCATCGACAAAACCCAAGGTTACAAGCAGGGACCCCAAACTCAGTCCCTAAGCCATTATTAAAAAAAGAAAAAGAATGAAAAAAAAAAAAACAAATAGCAAAAGCGCAAATATTTTTCTGATTGTTTATGATTTGTGAGAAAGAGAAAATGAGCAAGTAGTTTAAAGGGTGTATGAGCCCTCCTTTGATAGTGAACTGAGCATGGTTATCTTTCCACGGTTGCATGCACCTGGGTTAAGTCATAGAGAAGGACCGAAAATGAAAAAAAAAAAAAATGAAAAAAGAAAAAACTGTTTTGCATGCACATAGATTAAGTCGTGAAGATAAACTGAAAGTAAATAAGAAAAAAAAAATGAAAGAAACCCCATGTTTGCATATACATGGTTTGATGAGTTACAGTTATACAGAAGGACTGAAAATAAAGAAGAGAAACTGTTTTGCATGTACGTAGTTGCAGTCACCTTAAAAGGACTAGTAAAGTGAAAAAAAGGGAGTTTATCAATTGAAAAATGCATGTGTAGGCGAATATAAAAATCCATGACTCGTGAGCTGTGGCAGCTTACAATTGCATGGTGCATGTTTAGTTATTAGTGAGTTTCATTTTTCTCTGATGATAAGAACTATGAACTACGTACAAGTATTTATGCACGCATACATACTACATTATAATATATACAGCAGTACAACCAGAACCATTGGACCAGAACATTTTTTCATGCTGAATGGACAAATTTTTGTCAGTTGCTTTTTATTGACTTTGATCGTAGAATTACTAGTTTCGGGTCAGGCTTCTGGTGCAGGTCGCATATATGCCAATTATGACTAATTGACAAGTGGAAGGAAGGGGCGGATATGACGAGATCCCTGGCGATACCAGATGATCTTGCTTTTCAGATAGAGGAAGAGAAGATGGGAGAGGAAAAACAGATGTTTATGAGATTCCTGTCCACCAGAAAAGAGTAAATATTTCAATGAGAAAAGAAAATATAAGATCTGATAATATGATTCGTGGAACAAGAGATTGTTTTTCTAGTTGGATTTGGTAAAAAAAAAAAAATGAATTTTGGCTACTAATTGAGTGAGACAGGTACAATGACTTGGGTTCAAAAGGTCTGCTTTGGTGTCTGTGGGGTGTTGTCGTTGGGTCCACCTGTTGTATTTAACTGCCAGGCTATCGGGCCAAGTGATAAGTTAGTTGGACAGATAAATAAATAAATTGAACCTAGGGATAGATATGGTCATGACAGACGAAGAAGAGAGAAAAGAAAGAGAAAATGAAAAGAATAAAATGATGAGTTCACGAGAGAAGAAAAAGAATAAGAGAATGGAAAAGAGAAGAATAACTTCAAAAAGGTGGAGGGAGGAATTCTGATTTGATAAAAACGATGGTCTTTTTTAGAATAGGGTCCAGAGTCCTTTTTACTGACTGGCATCGAGGCGTCCACATCGCTCTCACCCCGCCTGGGGGGGCTCATAAGAGCTAAGTTGAAAAGCTCTTATTCTTAGCTGGGAAATTGATTAGTGGGACTTAAGTATACAACCTGCATCATGAAACTTGAATCAAAGAACTCGACTAAACAAGTGTAAACCGATTTATGAATAATTATTTTGTTTCGTTATATAAAAATGCCCCAGAGCTTTTCCTTGTTCTCGATTGCCAGCTGGCATGAAGATGTAGTTTGTTTCAGATATCCCCTGACGCCAGATGATGAAGGAGATAGACTGGATCCAGCACGAAGCCAGAGTGCCGACCGAAATCGACAATGTTGCCACACGGATTTAGGGTCATGCACATTTCGCATGCCCTGAGAAGCAGAAAGATATTTTCCAGTGACCAGTGAGAGTCTGGTTACCCTTGAGGGGTCCACCACTAGACAAATAAGAATGTAGCCCTGCTAGGTTGCATCTATGGTCCTGTGGGCTGGAAGCGATGAACACGGCCAGAAGTACATCACAAGTATGCTCCAGTGAACCAGGATAGCGACGGATGCGGCCCGGCCCTCGGACGGAAGAGGAGTGAGGGTTATATTATAAGCCTAGTCAGTACTAATACGTGTGACCATTTGGAAATTCCAGGTGCTGTATGTGTTCGTTTATCTCGACGTTGTTTCCAGCTGTCTAACACACTGACACTGGACTCAAGCATTGTCGATTCAGGAGAGGTGTGGATGGAAACTGCACAACCCTTGCTTCATAATTACACACACAGCTACATTTATAGAGGATATCCATTGTCTTTCGAGATTGGACGAAAGCATTGATCGATGAGGTTGATTAAACATATCTGCAATTTAATTGCCCCACTTGAATTGCAACCTCTCTTTCACACACATGACGTTACTAGTCCCAGTCTTTTCTATAAATACTTTGATAGCATGTGCTCGTCAGAATTATCTGATATATTTCATGCTGCTTTTGTTCCAGCTCATTTGACTCGTTGGTTTAGTAGTCTCCATCATTTCCTTATTTTGATACCCAGTTGTAATACAGTTTCCTAGTTCTGTAACTTCTTTCTAAGAATCACAGTTTCGTGGAACTCTCTTCTGCTGACTGTTTCCCCTTTCACCTTAAACCCTGGCCTTTTCGAGACTAAGATCATTAGGAATCTTCTGTCTTTGTGATAATCATCTTTTTGTTCTTGTTCACTCTTTATATTAATTGGCTTCACACCTTGTCTGGAGTTATTTCCATAAAAAATTGAATGGATACCCCTTAATAATGAATCTCCCTTTTTTTCTTTGTAGCTGTTTTGAATTACTTCCTACAAGAAAATAATAAGACTCTCATGAGTATGGCACATTTTGTAGACCTGCATGATCATCCGTTTGATGTGACGTTCGAATCAGGTAATCCACTTTTATTTATTATCGATATTTTTTCTGCAGATAAAAGCCAAATCTTTGAAACTCCATAAAATAAGGAAATAATTCATCCTATCTTGTATTCCTTGTTTATGAAAAATGAATTTTTAAATTAGTAATTTGCAACATTTTATTTACCTCATATATTCACGTCATATCTCGAAATGCTGAACATTTTTGATCAGGACAGGATTTATCTATACACATTAACATTGCAGCATTAAGAATTAAAAAAATTTTTTTTTTTAACATTATATAATCAATTCTTAATGCTGCAATGTTTTAAGTTATAAATTTATTATATTTTTTACTAGAATATCTTGTCCTTTTCTTTTCCATGTTTAAGCTTAACCATACTACTTTTCATGCTCACATTTTTCTATTGTAATTTATAATATCTAAAAAGTGTCTTTTATCTATTTTTAAATAAACTAACGAATATAAAGAGATCACAAGTAAATAAATATAAATATATAAAAATATAATATATATATATATATATATATATATATATATATATATATATATATATATATATATATATATAAATATTAATAACAAATGAAGGACAGTGATAAGTACGTATAGTGAATTCAGTCTAACCATATAAATACAGTCGATTTGGAAATAATAATTTCTTTTTCCGAGAAAATGACGAATGACACAGGTAAGGAAATTTTATTTTTGGTAACACGAATAGTAAGTCTAATTAATCTGAAGAAAAATTAAACTGTATCTATTATCAGGAACATTTTTCGTTCTTTTGCTTAAGGGAGGTGGTGTTTGATAAACACTGCTGGGGAGCCATGATTTAATATACTGTTTTGCTTTTGAATCCCAGAAAAAGTGTTTCATGGTAAACAACTCATGATCTCTAAAAACTCAGGATTATTGTGAGTTGGAAAAAAGCAAATTGATTCAGCGATTGCAAGAGATTAAATGACTTACTGACAAAATAATTTTCCAATGAAGGACTAAAAATTATTTCCAAACATTTTTAATGTATTTTTCAAAGTTAAAAAACTGTAAAAAAAAAACTCTGTAGTGAATAGCACTATGACAACAGTATATTCTTTTCATTGTTTTGACTCTCGAGTATATATCTAACACAGTTAGACACACTTAATCAATCAAGAACCACATCACACTACATAAAAAACATATAAGATATCAATGGATATATACCTGAGAATAAAAACAAACAAAAAAGAATATGCTGTTGTCATAGCTCTACTAATGAATGACATAAAACACGATAAATTCATCAAGACGACTCAAGAGGGGAGTTGGTCTCTCCATGGCGCAGGGAGCGGCGTCATTTCACTCAGCCAAGATGTAAAAACGTATAATCTCTGAAGATGCCGGTCGGATCATGAAAATAAATGTTCATAAATAATTCAGGTATGTATTGTGTTATTTACATCTGTTAAAAAGAACTGGTTGTCTACAACTGGTTTGATACGTCCACGTCAATCGTTTCCTGTTAGAACTGTTGCATAAATATTAAAATATACACACTAGACGATCAACTAAATGATACGACGTATATATATATATATATATATATATATATACGCATTTACACGTACACGAATATACAGAAAAAGATAAACCCCACTATTCAACATGCACGTCGTTATTGAATGTATTCATAGATGCACAAGGTAACAAACCTCACTTCTAATTAATGTTTAGTTTTAAAATATACAAACAAAGAAATAATTTTCGGCGATTTAAAATGGTACCATTTTATCATAAATTGAATTCATTAATAAGACAAAGTTAAAATAAAATCGAGAGGTACATCCAGGCTTGAACACGGGATCATTCGAAGCGTGTTTTCCTCAATTTTATATATGTAACAGAGCACGGACGCGCGTATGCAAATGAATTCCAAACGACGACGCCGGTAAAGAAAGGCTATAAAAAGGAGAAAGAGCACGTTAAAGAGTAGGATCACGCTAGAGCGTGGTCTCATGACCAAAAATACCAATCTCAAACACAATTTAATCAGGATAGTCGTTTATGAAAATCGGAGATAATGAACGTTCAAAAATTAAAGCAACAAAGAGAGGCGTGGTTGGAGATTGCATCGTTAGAAATTTTGCAGCGAGATACTCGTTCACATTACATTTTAATTTCTAGCAAAGAGGGGATTCCAAGGACAAGAGTCTGGAAGAAAGCAGATATTAGAGTAGAAAGTTTTTCGGAATCTGGGTACCGCTACAGTGATGGGGCGGGATTTTGCTGCTTGTCGGTCCGTCGGGTGTATTTGTTGGATATGGAGACGTAACGATGCACATTTGGAAGCAAAGGTGTGCACACGCACATTCCAGATGGATTTTGATCTACATTCATGTGTCCCATGAAAATGACCGGAATTATAATTGTCACGAAAACAAAGAACTATTTACATCCCAAGGTCAGGATTTATGAATTAAGAATAACCTACATCTAAAATTTCAAGTGTTTAGACCCAAAATTAGTGGAGGACTTTGATAGAGTCTGCAAAGGTCAACTCTTTAAACTTTGACATCTTGGCAGCCAAATTTTCACCCTAAAACTTGGCTGAATACCCTTTATGTATAAATTTCGAATGTTTAGAATTTAAATTGGCTGATTAGTTTGCTAGAGACCGCAAAGGCCAAATCTTTTGAACTTTGACCCATTGGCAGCCAAAATTTCGCCCCCCCCCAAAAAAAACGATTAAAAATCTTGCCCTATGTCCGAATACATTTTATGTAAAATTTCAAATGTTTAGACCAAAACTTAGCTGAGTAATTTGGTAGAGACCGCAGAGGTAAATCTTTTTTAAACTTTGATCCCAATTTTGACACCTTAACATTTATTGTTTTGGGCTCCAATCAAATAAAAAAGTTTGGTCCATTTCCAAGTAGCCTACATTGATAATTTCAAGTGTTTAGACCTTAAATTGACGAAGGAGTTTGGTAGAGTTTTCAAAGGTCAAATCGTTAAAATTTGACGCCTTGACAGCCAAATTTCTGTCCGAAAACCAATGAAAAAGATTTTTCCAAATCTCGATACCCCTTATGTTAAATTTCGAGTCTTTAGACTGAATATAAACAGAGTAGTTTAGTAGGGAAATGTACACACACATACACAGAGAGAGAGAGACAATTTCACTTTTATAGATATATAGATAGATTTTTTAGTCTTCCTCTCTGTTACATAAGACTTAAGTATTAAGCATTTAGTAAGATCATTCAACGTTTTTAATTGTGTATAATCTTGCCCTTTTTTATTTACCATATCGTGTGTGTGTGCGTGCGCGTGTGCGCGTGGTAGCATTGATTCGCTCCCTGCCTCCCTCCCTCCTCATTACATGAATCCTGTACGCTAACAATCGCATAAACGGTGAATACGACTCTATTTTTTTTATTGTTTTCATTCACATTTATTATTATATATTAATTTCTGTATCATTATTGTTGCATTTATCTTTCTTTAATGATTGTTGAATGTCATTTGAGCATAATTTGAGCTTTTTTGGGTAAATTATTCCGTTTCTTTTAGTTAAAATGGGAAGAATTATTTTCAGATACGATTTTCTCAATATACGTTGGCGGTCATTGAACAAATTATATTCGTATCTCAAAGTATTACTGTATCTTTTATGCATTTGTTTTAATTTGTGTTGGCTATGAATATTAGGACGAATAGTTTTTTGAACTCCGGAGTAAATTGCTATCGTCCACTGCAATCGGTGGTTGGAAAGGTTTCTTGAATACATAATTCAACTTTTGGCAAATATGAATATTTGATTTCAATTTAAATGTACATAAAAATCTTTTTTTAACCACCAAATTAAAAAAAAAACAAGCCTGTATTCGAAATATCGATAAGTTTCGTCGAATATTCTGTTGGTCTGACAGGCTGAGAGCAGGCTATGTATACTTCCACAAATAAAAGCAATAGAGAGACGCTTGTAAAGCCAGCTCAATCCACGATGATCCTCGTTGTGAAGCGCCATTAATAAATTGAAAAAGATGGCTTAACTTCTGCTCACGATGATTCAAATATGAAAAACTAAAAAGAAAAATCTGTATGATGTACGTACCCGTGGCGGAAAATATCGTACACGTAAATTAATCCAGTAACCTTATTTTTATAAAGAAAATCATTTTGAAGCCAATTTGAGTTTTTCCCAATAACCCCCTAATCCCCAAGATAAAGATGAATTTATAAAATATCGATTTCTAGTTATTTCCCTTGAGTCTTTTTGATTCAGATCGTTTTAAAAATGGCGCCACGAGATTGTCGTTTTTAGTTTAGCCATGAAATTTGATTTTCTTATTTAAAAATAAAACTACTTTGTCAATTTAAATTATATTTGGTGGACGATATTTCCTTTCCGTCACGAGTACGTACACATACAGATTTTTCTAGTGCTTTATCCGTTACGCCTTACGAACAATTCTAGAATGAATTTGGAGAGTTTAAACCTATTCTTGCTGTTGAATGTATAAGCTTACTACTTATCGATGATGCAAATAACGATGATCACTATATATATATATATATATATATATATATATATATATATATATATATATATATATACTAGCAGAAGTTCCCGTCGTTCAGCCTACAGAAAATGGACTGTGATTGATCAAAGTATGATAGGTTATGAAAAGAAGGGGGTTGTAAAGAGATAGGTTTTGATACTCAAAAATTTTACCCTAAGCAAAATATGATGAAAGTAAAGATAATTTTCGCGAAAATATATATTTTTTATATCAACTTTGTTTCCATTCGTAGCTAAGAGTGATCAACAAAATGATGTTTACTTACAAAGAGAAAATGTTATATATATAATAATATAAATATACAAGAAATAAATGTTACCATAGTCAATAAAAGTTACTTTTATGGTAGAAAAGTTCATTGGTTTGGATTTTTAAGTAGTTTGTAAAAAATATTTTTTTTAATTCACGAACCGGTTTCAAACAAAAAATCAAAATGGATCTTTGAAATGGAGAGCCCCGTTTTCAATTTGAAGGAGGGGTACCTGAGCATTCTGTATTAACAATTTAAGAGAGTTTCATCAACGTAAGGAATATTTATAAGCATATTTTAATGTTTTCCGTTATTTTGTGCTTGAGAAATATTCGATTATGGTATGTGTAGTTTATATAAAAATTCATTTAAGTAGTTATCGCCTCAAATTTCGTTTTAATTTCAGTTCGCTGAAATTATTTCAAGTAAAGAGAATTAAAAACTATTTCAAAACAAACAAAAAACATGAACTGAACTTTTATTGACTATGGTAACATTTATTTCTTGTATATTTATTTTTTCGGGTAGTCGTTTGTTGGCTTATCTGCTAAACACTCTTACTAAATAATATCGACGAAATATCGAAAAACAAAGAAACAAAAACAGTTTTGAAAAATAATGAAGCTTTACTTACTTTAGTAAAATAACCCGAGACAGCAAAATGGGATATTAAAAAAGTAAACACGTAATTACTTTAGTTTTTTAAAGTAAAGAATCGATATAAATATGAATAAGAAGAAAATGGCGCCCTTTTCAAGCAGAACAGCTTCGTTTCAGTTGTACAGTATTGAACGGTGTAGTATTGCGCCGTCGGATTCAAGGTTGTACTATTGCAATGTAAAGAACACGCAGAAAGAGTTTTAATCAACTGAAGTCCTTCTAGTACACTGACAAAAAATGCTTAAACAGATATATAAATAAAAATAAAAAGGTTATGTAAATGTTTTTAAAAAGACACGTGAGCATGATTTTTTCCTTCTTTTGACACAATAACAAGTAACGTTCTTATTTTTTACTATTTATCTATTTATCTATTCTCGAAAGAGTGCCACGTGAAAGTAGAGAAGGAAAAAAACAGAGTTATGTAAAACTTGTGTCGAGAATTGTCTAAAGTTCCGACTTTTTTTTGTTGGCTTCCACTTTAATAAGAACGTAAATTTATGAGGTGAATTTATTCGACACAATATGATTCAACTCAAAAAAATAAATAAAAGCTACCGTAAATTAAGAGTAAAGTTAAGGTGTTATTGTGAACCCTCACCCCTTTTAAAAAACCTTGTTAAACTTTGTGACATATTTACATTATATGGAGGTTAGGCGCGAACGAACACCTATTAATTTTATTGTACCATATTTCTTCAAACTGAAACATAATTATCAAAGTATACTTACGCAAATAGATATGAAAAGTCTTTGTTAAAGTTTGTACCATATTTCCATGGAGTACAGGCGCGAACGCAGACCCCACAATTTTAATATACCATCCCTATTTAAGTTGAAACATTCTTATCAAAGTACATCTATATCAAAAACACTTGTAAACGTGTTTTTTTCACTTTTTATTTCCATACTTTGTAGGCCAGACGCGAACGCAGACCCCACAATTTTAATGAACCACCATTCTGCCAGATCAAACATACCCATTCCTGATCCTCGATACATCCTCTATCATTATATGTAATGAGTATTTTAAAATAGTCAACCATATAGGAGCCTATTCGTGACCACACACAGCTTTATATATATATATATATATATATATATATATATATATATATATATATATATATATATATATATATATATATATATATATATATACAGGGTGAACAGAAAGTCCTTGGACCAATTCAAAAGTGGTTTATTAATAGAAAATTACAAAAATATAAATTAAACATGAATGAAAATTATAAGTTAGGAAACCAAGAATAAATTGAAATTATTTATTTTCAATGTGATGTCCCTTCCTTTCGATTAGACGTTCAATTCTCTGTCTGAAGTTACCAACCGAGGCACGCAGCGTTTCCTGAGGTATTTTAGCCCATTCACTCAGAAGAGATGTCTTCAAAGCATCAACACTTGGATGAGCAACAGAACAGACCTTTGCCTCCAACAAAGACCACACCGAAAAATACATGGGATTCAAATCAGGCGATGCAGGAGGTCACATCTCCTTACTCCAGAATCTTGGAAAATGACGTTGGCACCAGTCCTGAGTTTTTTCTGGAGGTGTGGGATGGTGATCCATCTTGTTGGAAGGTGAAAGGCTGATCTTTGAAGTGTTTCTACATCTCTTCAAATGCTGGAACCAAAATATCGTTAATGTAGCGATCTGTGTTGATCTTAACCCCCTGCTCCACGAAAATCAGAGGCGACTTTCAAGATTTGGAGACTGCAGCCCACACCCTGAGGGAAGAGGGCTTTTTTCGGCGGAAAACTATTCTCATGGAGTCATCAATATCTGCTGAAGATTTTGCGTAACCTCTGTCGTTCTGATTGTTAACAGTCGCTTCAATTGTGAAGAGTTTTTCATCAGAAAAAACGATCTCTCGCTCTGCCGTGCCAGCCTTCAGTTCTCCAAGAAGAAGCTTTGCTCTTTCAAGTCTCTTGTGCTTTTGGGCAGGTGTGAGGTACTGTCTCTTTCTCATCTTGTAGGGGGACAACTGGAGATCGTTGTTTACGATGGTTCTCATCGAGGTCACGCTCACATTCATGTCTTTAGCCATTTGTCTTGCAGATCTCTTCGGGTTCCTCCTTACCCTCTCTCAGACAGCTTTTATCACCTTCGAGCAGTGCGAGGTCTTCCACTCCTAGGACGGTCTTCAGATGTACCAAGTTCTTTAAATCTGTTCACAACATGGTACACGGTGGATTTAGCCACTTTCAAGAGCTTAATAATCTCTGAGTTTGTCCTTCCCGCGCAATGAAGCTGAATTATGACCTCTCGTTTGCTCATTTTTCTGAAAGTTTAAACAAAATTATTTTAATATTTTTGTTAAAAATAATTAGATCAATAGTTAGACTAAATACTTACTTTATTCGAAAAGAGAAAAAGTGATTTTAAGAATATTAAATTTTAAAACTAAAAATGGTGCAAGGACTTTCTGTTCACCCTGTATATATATATATATAAATATATATATATATATATATATATATATATATATATATATATATATATATATATATATATACACTAGCAGTCTAGCCTGGCTTTGTTCGGGCCCTTTTTACTGTTCATAATTTTATGTGCATATATATATATATATATATATATATATATATATATATATATATATTAAAAGATTTAACTAATGTCCTGGTAACCTACATCTAAAATTTCAAGTGTTTGGACCCAAAATTGGCGGAGGCCTTTGGTAGAGTTTACAAAGGTCAAGTCTTTAAACTTTGAAATCTTAACAGCCAAATTTACGCCCAAAAACTTATTAAAAACTTCCTGCATACCTTTATGTATAAATTTAAAATATTTAGACTTAAAATTGGTTGAATCGTTTGCTAGAGACCCCAAAGGTCAAATCTTTTGAACTTTGACCCCTTGGCAGCCAAATTGTCGGCAAGAAAAGGATAAAAAATGTCTGAAATCACTTTATGTAGCATTTCAAATGTTTAGACTAAAAATTAGCTGAGTAATTTGGTAAAGACCACAGAGGCCAATTTTTTTTTAAAACTTTGATCCCAATTTTGACACCTTATCATTTATTGTTTTGAGCTCCAATCAAATAAAAAAGTTTGATCCATGTCCAAGTAACTTACATCTAAAATTTCAAGTGTTTAGACCCAAAATTGGCGGAGGAGTTTTCAAAGATCAAATCGATAGAGTTTTTAAAGGTCAAATCGTTAAACTTTGACACCTTGACAGCCAAATTTCTGGCCGAAAACCGATTAAAAAAATTCACCTAATCTGAATACCCATTATGTCAAATCTCGAGTTTGTAGACTGAAAATTGACAGAGTAGTTTGGTAGAGAAATGTACACACACATACACACATACACAGAAAGCTAAGTTCAAAGGCGGTATATATATCAGCAAGCCGCCCAGCATTGCCAGGTCGTAAAATATGCTTAAATATTATTAATGTAGATTTCGTATTTATTATATTATATTGGACCCAATATATAGTAATGATTTAAACAGTTAATAAGAAAAATGACTCGTGCATCACCACTGAGAATCAAAACCAAAATGTTTAGCTTACGATTTACTTTTTCCTAAAAAGACATGTTTACTGCAAAGCAAAAAATTAAAACATGAACCAATAGCTATTACGTAATGCATGCATATTCGTAATGCCGTCATTCGACCTCCACCTGGCAAATTCCATTTTTTAAAAAAAATTTACACACTTTTGCACCGATGTTCCCAGGCTAAAACACAAATACAAAGTTTCGCATGGGTTCGGATAATCTATATATGACGTTTCATGTCTGTAGACCAAAAACTGACAGAGGAGTTTAGTAGGTAAATTTTTTTTACAAATATATATATAAATATATATATATATATATATATATATATATATATATATATTTATATACGCATACATAAATATATATAGAAAGAGTTTTGTGGTTACTATAACCTTTTACATAAATATTATGCAAGTATAAATCATGTAGAATATCTGCATGAATATAATTACACGTAATAGTTAGCATCTCAGAAGAAATTCGAAAACAATAAATTAATTATAATGAATGCTTAAAGGAATATGACAACATGCTAGATTTTTTGTTGGTGAATGCAATTCCACGACCCATATATAACTAGGTTGTATTTTCTTTTTAAATAAATAGTAAAAGTGTTTTTAATATAAATATCAAAACACAAAAACCCAAACTTAAAGGAATTAATATATATATATATATATATATATGAACAAATGATTAATAAAACATGTTAAAAGACATCTTGAAAAAGAGTTAAAGACATATTTAATTTTAAAAAAGGAAGCACAAGATAAGTGGATAGTCCTTAATCCGCGGAGTTTCAAAGAAATACTCTCCTTCTCATCAGAGGGCAGGAATTAGCAAAATGCAGGATCGGATTTTGCATATAAAAGTATTTAATGAAACTACAAGTAAGTCACAGATCTTACTTGGTTGAAAAAAAAGGGTGAGGTAAGGGGAATAGGAGGTAAAAGAAAAATGATAAAAAGATTTCGCATGAATGGATAGTCCGGTGAAGGGTAAAAAATCGAAGCATGGTAAAATCCAAAACGGTCGAATTTAAAGTTTCCAATCCAATGGGTAAATTCCAAATGGTCCAAAATGATCCAAAAGGCAGAGTTCCTTGGAAAAAAGCGCAAATGGAATGAATTCCAAATCATTAAAAGAAAAAGCACTGGAGAGAATATTTAAAACACGTCTGTCAAGGCTGGAGGAATCAAGTAATATATATATATATATATATATATATATATATATATATATATATATATATATATCCGACATTGCTCGTTTTAACCGTAATGCTAAAGTCCTTTTACAAAATGAAGTAACATTTTTAGATATGTTTTCTACAGAAATTCATCCGATAAGTATCGAAAATCGACCAAATCCTATCATAAAAATAGTTTTTTCTCTTACAGATATAAAAAATAGTTTTTACAGGTGAATATTTTACGTTACACAGGCTAAGGGAAATGATAAAATCTCAGCAAATCATTTCTTCTTAAAAAAAAACCTCAGATACATTATCATCTGGAGATATAGCTCAGTGGTACATCATTCGACTACAGGTCGAATGATCCCTTGTTTAAGCTCGAATTACCTCACCATTTTATTTTAATTGTTTTCTTATCACTGAATTCAATTTACGAGAAAAGAAGACCGACCGTTTAAAATAGCCGAAAATCATTTCTTCGTTTGCATATTTTAAACCTAAACATTAATCAGAAATGACTTTTTCAGGGCATTCGTTGTCAAGCCCAAATATCAGCTGATGTGATGTGTAAGCTAATACGGACGAAATTTGATGAACGACATTATCATTATTATTTATTAATTATTTTTTTGTGAATTAATCCACCGGACAAATTATACCTCGTAATATATAACATATATTGTACGACCGGGCAACGCTGGGCGTCCAGCTAGTGAACTATTGATTAATTTCATTTGATATTTTACCCATAGCTATGGGGGGCATGAGTGTTCATATTTTGATTAGCCGAGTTTATATTCAGCATCAATTTTTATGAAGAATTATTTTTTACTTTTCCTTTCTATTTCTACTTCTTAAATAATTTATACTTCATTCTGAGAATCCAATTAAACTATTTCTAAAAAAGGATCATTCACAAATACGAAATGCCTAGAGGAAAAATAATCATTGCACCTGTGTTGCCCCCAAGTGATGATCTGGGATCAAACGCGTGAGCAAAACTCTATGCGTTCTTATGTTTATCTGCTAAGTATAGTATTTTAAACGTTTCCAAAATCGTTTGTATATGATCGTTTCCAACAGATGCTTAGTATGCACATGTGCGTTTTCGCTAGTGAGTGATCACGAGACAAACTAACAAAACAAAGTCTTTTATAATATGCTGTGCACTTGCTGGTCTTATTCATCTTCTTGTCACTTTTCCATGTGTGGGATGTGACCCCCCGTGGTTGCTGATCTTCTCTTTAATTCAAGACTGAAACCCAAATGGAGACTTATTGGGTTTCAAATGTTTTATTTAGAGAATGGTTATTCATGAGAGAAGAGACCAATATATAATTCTGATCATTTTTTAACTTGTTTTTCTTAGTCTTAGGATGGGTGATACACGGGCAGAGTCTCGATGCAACATTCACTCAGATTCTCTCTACATTGTCAAACGCATGTTGTCTCTCTCGCTTTCTGACTCCACATACTAAAAACCCTGTTCTGTCGCTCGAACACATTATGCCATTTCTATGTCATATCATTCGACACCTGCATTTCTAGTACGTTTTCTTTCTCTCGAGTTTTTATTCCTTGATTTCTCAACTGGTACAATTGCGGACACTATCTTTTTAGTCAATTAGATCTAGGAAGGTGGCAACTGTTGCCTATTTAAATTGTACTAATAATAGTTATCCATTTTTCTTAAAAAGGGGTTCTGCATTACCCTTACAGAAAAAAGAACTTCTGTGTTTGTAGGGTTTCGCATCTTATAAAACATTTCGTAATGTTAAAAGTGAAAATATTTTAAAACCAGGAAATATCAAGAAAATATTTATTAAATGATATCTTTGAAAACCAGGAAATATCAAGAAAATATTTATTAAATGATAAAGTCATTTTATTCCCGCTCGACATAGCGTATACACATCGAAGTTGAAAGACTACTATAACAGCCAGTGAAACCAGGCTTCAGCCCCCCCCCCCCTGGAGTTAATACCACCAAAATATAAAGAGAAAACCCCCCCAACATTTGAACACAGACAGTTTTTCTACCCTATATGGTTGACTATTTTAAAAAACTCATTACATATAATGATAGATGTATTGAGACACAGGAATGGGTATGTTTGATCTGGCAGAACGGTGGTTCATTAAAATTGTGGGGTCTGCGTTCGCGCCTGCCCTCCATAGAATTGAAATAGGCACAAACTTTAATAAAGACTTTTCATATCTATCTGCGTAAGTATATTTTGATAATTATGTTTCAGTTTGAAGAAATATGGTATAATAAAATTATGGGGTCTTCGTTCGCACCTGACCTCCATAGAATGGAAATATGTCACAAAGGGTTTTTAATATAGATCCACAGAATATTGTGATAAGTGTTTCAGTGTGAGCAGGTATGGTATAATAAATTATGGGGTTTATCTATTTTATTTTTAGTTTCATCATATTTTGCTTTGGTTTTGATACCCCCAAGTTCGAAGCTATCTCTTTACAACCTTTCCTTTTCATAACCTATCATACTTTCATAAATCAGAGTTCATTTTCTGTAGGCTGTTTTTGAACCCAATCAACGACGGGTACTTTTGCTAGTATATATATATATATATATATATATATATATATATATAAATCCGTAATCTTGTTTGTTTGTTTGTTTGTTCACAATTTGATTAATATATACAAAACTTCCTGCTGAAAACGGTTATCTATATAAATTTTATTTACTATAAGATTTTCTATATAAATAAATAGCATCACGATCAATATATATACACTATATTGAAGGCAATGTACATAATAGAACTAATCTAATTTGCATATTATATTAAAGAAAATCTTTTTAAATAATTCGCTCAATTAAAATTACTGATTATAGTAATGTAATTGATGTAATTGTTCTATTTAAGAGTATTATTTAAAGTTAATTTATTTAAATTATTTTAATTCAAGTTATTTTGTACTATTTGCTAAACTGGCACATTTTAAGTAATTTTCACTGATATTTCACTTCCGGTTATGAACGGATATAGTTTTTAACCAAATCGAGAGATATGGTGATAAAATGATTTGTTTTAATTATTTATTTTCTATAAATGTAAAAGTTACAAATATTGATTAAAAAAATAAATAATTAGGCTAAGGATGATTTTATTTTTCGACGAAATATTTAAAATCATTTGCCCTCTATTAAAGTCTCGGCTATAAATGTCGATTCATTGTAAGGTGTGAGCACGTTTACCAAAAGGTTAAAATTTATTTCCTACGGACGATTTTAAAATCATTTTTCAACTATTCACTTGACTGTCTGAATTTTATTATAGTTTCCATAATACTTTGAAAAAGAAACAAGGTAAAGTAATGCTTTTTATATCAGATATATTCCTACGCGTTTTTTTTTTCGCTTTTTTTTCTTCGATTTTCTTTTGAGAAAGATCTTATGTTTTCCTATCTTATGTTTAGTTGATAATATATATTTGTGTGGGGGAGTTTCGACGTAATTATGCTTTTTTTTCGGGGGGAGGGGGGTGTCGCTTTATGTCTCAGCGTCACTCAAAGAAAAATAATTGCAGAAGTACAAAAATGCGGGTGTTTTTATCTGTTTAGTACTTCTGCAGTTTACGAACCGTGCTATTTTTTAGATATGATTTACAAGTGTAATTCAATTTTTGCCGTATCTTTTGTTTATTAAATTTTTATGTGAAAGTCCTTCCTTTATTAAAAATGGGGTACTTTTTCTATACACAACCAAGCATAGTTTATCCGCAAAAATCCTAATTTACATTTTTGGGAGCAACACAAACTGAAAACGGACCTGTACAGTTTTTTTTTTTCTACGTAATGTAGAACTTTCATTTGCATTTTTACCAGTGGTACAAGAAATGTCGTTTACCCAGAAGTTTTGGTTTCGAACCTGTAATTACATAAATATTAAAAGAATGCCAATTAGTATTGTGTAATACAAATATATCCGTAGCAAAGCTCGGGTAAATCGGCTAGTATATATATATATATATATATATATATATATATATATATGATTTTATCATGATAAATATTTTCTTACCATTTCTTGGTTTTCAAAGATTTTCAATTAGAAATTCTGCGATTGTGTGAGAATTTTCTTATTTCATAACTTCAGTTTTGTGATCTTTATTTTTTACATAATTTTTATTTTTTATTTTATTTTTTTTTACAAGGTGGCCACCACTTATCAAGATCCGGAAGCCACTCAGGGATAAGGGTTATTGCATGTTAGTGTGGGGATTTAATAAAAGTGTCTACTTAAGGGGGCGGTTCATCAGGAATTTTTTTATGTTGGACTTGAAGACATCCAGGTTGTAGTCAGGTTGGAAGCAGGAAGACGGAACAGAGTTCCACAGGCGTGCACTCCTAAGAAGGAGCTTTGTTCATGAAATCTCCGTTTTGATTTACGCACGCACAGATAAAGAGTGGAGAAAATATTTGACAGTGGTTTCAGCTAGATGGGTGTTTTTCATAAAAGATTGGCGAAGGGGGAACAGAGATTGGAGCCCAGACGAGCACCTGCCATGGAAATAATGATAAAATAAAGATAGGCTCGCAATGTCTCTTCTGTGGGAGAGAGGTTGAAGGGAAGAGAGAAGAAAGCCATGAAGTCTATTTTGTACTCTGTCAAGGCAGGATAGGCTTTTTTGGCAGCTCCTGCCCAGATATGGCAGCAGTATTCCATCCTTGGGCGTACTTGGCTTTTATATAGATAGAGGATTGCATCAGTAGTGAGATATCTTCTGGAGCGGTAGAAGGATCCCATCATCTTTCCAGCGACCTTGGCAACAGACTTGATGTACGTGTTCCATTTCAGATCAGGAGTAAAGGTCAAGCCTAGAAGCTTGTCAAAACATGGGGCTTCTCCTAGATGAGAGCCATCCATTTCAATTGATGCCAGATGGGGATCAGAGCGTTGATGATGTAAGGATAGGAGTTTGGTTTTAGATGCATTAAAGGTAACCAGCCACGTCTTCCCCCACTGAACCATGCGCTTGAGATCAGACGAGAGAGAACTTTGTCATTTACAGCCTTTGATGTGTTGCCGTAGATGGTCGTGTCATCAGCATAGATGTCAACGAATGATTTAAGTATGTGTTTAGGGAGATCATTGATGTAGATCAAGAAGAGAGTTGGGCCCAGGATTGACCCCTGAGGGACTCCAGCATTAATACTGCAGGCCCCTGATTTTTGTCCATCGACCACTACTCTTATGAGCCTATCAGAGAGAAATGATTTAATGATAGAGAAAACATTTCCAGTTATACCGTAGCTAGAAATCTTGTGAAGTAGACCCTTATGCCATACCTTGTCGAAGGCCTTTGATATGTCAAGAGCAATTGCCCTAGAAAGGAAGCCTTTTTGAAGAGATTCACTAATCCTATGAGATATAACCGTTAGCACATCTGTGGTAGATCTTGAAGAACGGAAACCATATTGCGTGTCACTAAGAAGGTTATTTCTTTTGAGGTGGTTGACTATTTTTCTATTTAATATGGATTCCAGCAACTTACTCATGACACACAGGAGACTTATTGGTCTGTACTGAGAGGGAGATGACTTATCACCTGAATTCTTAAATACAGGGCATACTGATGAGGTTTTCCAGGGTGTTGGAAAGCACTTCTTAAGGCAACGCTTAAATAGTTTTGTAAGTATGGGAGCAAGTTCTGGTTGAAGCTTTTTTAGCACTATAATCGAGATGCCGTCAGGGCCAGTTGCTTTACTGGAATCAAGGTTCTTGATTAGCTTGGCGACCTCATGCAGAGATATTTGTCTGTTACCTAGCGTATTCTGTGTTATAGGAGGAAATATGGGGAGTTGATGGTCTTCGTCGCATATGGTAACAGCTGCAAAGTTCTTGGGAAATAGTTGATGCTGACGAGATGACCTCTGGTCCATTGATAATGGTTGGGATAGAACGCACACTTCTGTTCAGGACCCTATTTGTTATTTGCCAAAACTGGTGGGAACCAAGCCGCTGATCAGCTACTTTGGATTTAACAGACTGGGCATATAGCTCTCTTGCATTTTTTATTACTCTTTTACAGTGGTTGCTGGCGTTCCTGAAAGCAGTTTTAGTCTCAGTGCATCTATTACGTTGGTAGCTATGGAAAAAGTGATTTCTGTGCGCGATAGCAGCAGCACATTATGGGGAGAAGCATGGCTGGCTGTTAGGTTTTTGTTGGTATTTTTTATGATGGTATGAATCGGTCTATTCCTACAATTAACCATTCGGTCAGGTCTGATACTATAGAGGACACATCCTTTTTAAACATGGAATGCAGAGGTAGATCAGATATGAATGTACGGAAGCTATCCTAGTCAGCCATGGAGTATCGGTATACAGTACGGTGGAGGGGTACGTCTGGGGACTTATTGACCGGGTGTATCGGGCACACGGGTGGGCTCACGAACGATCTGAGTGAGGTCATAAGCAATGGCAAAATTATGACAGAACCTTCCCTCATCGTCTGTCTTATTTGAGTGGGTCAGCCATTCCACGTTATGGACGTTGAAGTCACCACAGATGTGAATGTTAGCCGAGGGACATGCAGACAGGATGTGGTCTATTTTCTCAGATATACTCTTAAAGATAGTAACTCCGCTATTATGGGGCCGATAGAGGGCAAATATAAATGCAGTGTTGTAAGCAAGTGGAACCCGGAAGCACATATAAGGTAAATTAGGATCTTCTCTAGAGATATCCCTGCCACACGGGAAGCCATCTTTAATGTAGGCACTTATTCCATGCCCATGGCGGTTTGGGGGTCAGATTTAGATGTTAAGTTAGAGTATCTGTTAATTATAAACTCATCTAGGGAAGTGGTCGGCCCTATTCGAGTTTCGCTTAGAAAGAATATGTCCGGTTTTGTCTCCTGTTATTGGGTTTCAACCTCTGGAAGGTTGGAACATAGACCCCTGATGTTGGAGAAGGAGACATGGTAGTAGGGGTCTACGTTGGAAGATGGGGTTCTAGGTTTATTCGAGTTTTTATTTTGAGATATTTCATGTTGAGGTTTGGGATTTGTGGAACAGGTCGGCATACTTGGTTAGAGCAGGATAGAGAGGGAAAGTAAGAGAGAAAAGGACAGGAAAATTTTTTTATTTATTTATTTTTATGTAGCACATGATAAGGTAAAGCCATAACAATTACCCACTAGTATGGCATTGAGAGGCCTCACCAGAGACTACTGCATGGTCCAGAATCCATTCACCAAATGGCAATACAGCAGCTCCAGTACTTTGCACCTGCTGATAGGACAGCCTCCTTATTGGGTTATCTAAGGTTCGGGTCCTTGACTATCAGGCGGATAACGTCAGCCCAAACAAAACGTTTACCTCCAGCACCCTTACTAGTGACATGGCCACAATAATAGACATAGAAACAGAAAAATTTCCAACATCTCAGACTACTATTCACCAAGTACTACCGACCTGGAAAGCAGCTTTTTCTTCACCCTTTGTCAGAAAAATCACTCATTGTAATGAGGACTGAGGGACAAAAAAGGAGAAGAGAGAGTTACTGGAGCTGCCGATAACACATCCACTGCATTATCTACTCTCCATTAAAAAAAAAGGGAATAGGTACGAGGGACTTATTAATATCTACTTAGTATAAGTCCGGTATTCAAATATCAATTCAAGACGCTGTTTGAAGATAATCTCCCCTTTATTTTTAATATTAGTTTCTAATTTTTAACATTAGTTTTTATTTTAAACATGAGATTTTTATATTTACATTAGTTTTCGATTTGTAGCATCATTTTTGTATCTAGTTTTTATTGTTAACATTAGGTTTACATTTTTAATATTAACTTTTAATATTGAACATTACATTTTATTTTTAACATAACTTTTATTTTTAACGTTAGTTTTTTATGTTTACCATTGGATTTGATTTTTAACATTAGATTTTATTGTTAACATACATTTTTTATTTTTAAAATTAGTTTTTATTATAAAAAATTATTTTATTTTAAACATTAGTTTTTTATATTTAACATTTAAAATTCGTTTCTTATTTTGAATATTAGTTTTTTTTAAATTTAACAGTTTTTTATATAAAACATTAGATTTTATTTTTAACATTTTTTTTTAAAGATGAGCCATTTTTAACATATTTTTTTATTTCTAACATTATTTTATATTTTTAACACAAAATATTATTTTTAACATCAGGTTTTAATTTTTACATTCGTTTTTTAACATTAGTTTTTATTTTGATCACTATTTTTTATTTTTAATATTAGGTTTTTAAAAATTTAGTTTTCAGATTATTTTTTATTTTTAACATTAGTTTTGTAACATTAGTTTTTATTTTTAACATTACATTTTTATTTGCAACATTAGATTTTATTTTTAACATGAATTTTTTATTTTTAACATGAATTTTTAACATGAATTTTTTATTTGTAACATTAGATTTTTAATATTTAATTTTATATTTGGCATTCATTTTTATATTTAACAGTAGTTTTTTTTATTTGTACTATTAGTTTTTATTTTTAACATTTGTTTTTATTTTTAATATTAGGTTTTTATTTTTAACTTTTTTATTTTACGTTTTAGGATTAGAATTTTTTATTTTTAACATTATTTAGTTATTTATTTTAACATTAGGTTTTTGATTAAACAGAAAAGCACTAACGTTTGGTATGTTTTTGTTTAGTTTTACAGGCTGGATATTCAGTGTTTTCGTGAATAGACATAAATTTGAAATTAAAAAATACACTACATTATACTATATGTATTTATTTAATCTTTACATCTATATAAATAGTATGCTGTCTGTGTGTGTATGTGTGAATTCAGTCCCTATGTGCTTCGAAACGGCTTGTTCGATTTACAAAAAAATCACACAAATGTACTTTTATGTGTCTGGGAATGTTCTTTTTTTATCGAAATGCCCCCGAAAAATAACGAAAATTGATAATCGAAACAATCCGGTTAAAGAAGAAACAGTTCGATTTTGAACAAAGTTAACTCCCTTATACAGGCTTACAGGAAAAGTGTATTTGAAAAGTTTTATCATCGATACAAAAATCAGCAGTAGGATTTGATAATGCAGGGTCGCGTTCGAATAAATGTTTCTGTTTAGAGCACAATTGAACCATGATACTTGATTTTTGCATTTTAAAATCTAATTAAATCCATTATATGATTTTATAAAGTCAACAGTAGGTTCTCTACAGTGCAATGTAGTATATAATACATTGTGGATTAAGTTACTGAAGCCTTTTCCTAGTTATCTGTGGTGAATCGCCGATTAGTGCAAACAATCAATTGATTTGATTGAAGAATGAACGATTTCTTCTATTTTGATGACAATAAAATTATTGAAAATGTGGAACATCTGTTGGACCTCCTTCAATCTCCAGAAACGTTGTGTCAAAGCTAGTATTACATAAATTCAGATCAACCTACGTTTCAAACTGAGGGAAAGGGGGCGAACAAAAACGAAAGAAATTGTTGAGTTTTCGCGTGTTTTAATCATATACCGTCCTAACACTGATGTCAGCCATTTTTTGAATTGTGGGATTGCTCACAAGGAAAGTAAATTGCATCATGGGATTTATCAATATATTAATATTTTCTTCTCATCTTTCGTTTCTGATGGAAAATTTGTGGGAGTTTTCAAGAAAGAAAATCTCAAAATGACTCTGGTAGAATCAAAACAGACTGTGGATAATTTTTACTTCTTCTTTTAAACAATGTTCTAAAAATGTTATTATTTATAGATTAGTTCTTATTTCTTTTCTCGTGAAGATTTAATGTGCATTTTTGTAAGAAAAAGAAATCAAAGAAACCATAATATATAATTAAATCTGGTCTGAGCAAACAGTTTAAATGAAAAATTTTAAGATTAAAGGTTGCTTGTTTTCACCGGTAAAGGAAAGATTGCTACAAGTAGAATTATGTAATTATATATATATATATATATATATATATATATATATATATATATATATATATATATATATATATATATATATATATATGCATGTATATATATGGAAATATATATATATATATATATATATATATATATATATCTCAGAATAAGAAAAGCAGACATTAATACTTTTCTTATTTCAATAGCACAGAAAAATTATATATGTAGGTATATAATGAAAATAGTGGTGTTGTTTTTTTTTCCTGGGTAAGGCAGCCTGTAAACATACTTACTCTATACATTCTATATGTTTCAGTGGGGGATATAACTTACAGGACCAGAACAAATATTACATATTCGTTTTGTATAACATAGAGTGCGTATACTATGTCCATGTGCCTAATTTGTCAATCGTCTAGTGGTATAAAGCTTACGACAACAGATACATTTTAACAACAGACATGTGACAATTGGGCGAATTATTTATTTTATTTTAGTTTCAATTTTCCAATTTTATAGTTTATTAATTTAGTTTCATGTTAGTTATTAAATACTGCTAGTATATTTGTCCTGGTGTTAAATGAGATCCGGTTTAAAAAGGGCTGTAGTTTTTTGTTTTATAAATATGGCTTCTAGTAATTTTAGTCGTCGTGTGCAGATATCGAATTTTAGTATATTAGTCAGGTATATATATATATATATATATATATATATATATATATATATATATATATATATATGCATGTATGTATGTATGTGTGTGTGTTAAGGTAGCATCCCCACAGATTCTGACAATTTACTCTTCCTGACGTCACTTCCGGTAATCAGTTTCTGCTCTCTCTCTCTCTCTCTCTCTCTCTCTCTCTATATATATATATATATATATATATATATATATATATATATATATAGTAGAGTGAATACGTACACTAAAATTATTTCCCACTTGACAGAATGCCATGATCTTTGATTTTAATGATATTTGTCATAGGTAAATGATACAAGGTTAATCAGAATCTTAACCTTTTAGCAAACTGGGATCACTTGAAAACCTCGCTAAAGAAGGGATGGGATCTAGTGGTGCCCGGAAAACTCGTCCCTTTTTGCTAGGTAGGAAAACTGGTCCCTTATGGAATAAATATCAATTGAAAACATATTTTATGACCGTTCTTGAAGGAGATATTGTTTTTAAAGGCGACTACACACCCCCACATTAAAAAAAATATTTTTAACTCTTAAAAAAAAAAAATAAACTTGATCACGAAAAACGAAACCATATATTTATTTAAAAAAAATACTTTAGTTTTAACACTTTTTGTGTTATTATTACAAAACAAACATAAAAGAAAGAAAAAACTTACGTATTATCAAAGAAAACAAATATTTTATTCAGAAGAATTAATTTAGTTAAAAAAATACTTATGTTATTACGAAACAACAAAAAATAAAACACGGTACTTATATATTTTTGGTACTGCGCTGAAATAATAACATTATTATTTCGAAAGCAATTCTTAACATGGCGAGGGGTGAGTATCGTTTAAAAGTCATTTCGGGAGCATTTCTGCGGTATGCAGGCGGCGGCTATTGTTAGAGGGCGATAACTCCAATTTAATCTTGGTCAAATAATGCGGCAATAAGTAACAAACAAGATTTTTTCCGAACAGAAAAATATTTGAAAACCAAAATATTTATTGGGTAAAAATGTATCAATATATAATTGTACAAACATTTATTGTATAAAAATGTATCAATATATAATTGTACAAACATTTATTTAAAAGTCTGCATAAGAAAACATAATTTTAATGAACCAATTTTTGAATTAAAGCAACATTGGATGTTTATAAAGTAAAATAAATAATTTAAATGAAACATTTTTTAAAAAATTAAAACAACGTTGAAGGGTCAACAACAAATTAATAATTTAAATATTTTTTGACCGAGAAGCGCCACCTGGCGACAGCTTAGTGAAACGCACCAAGAAAAGATGGCCGCTGTCCGCATACCGAACAAGTACCTTTTGTTGTTTCGTGAACACAAAAAGTGTTAGAATTAAATTAATTTTTCGGTACTTCACGGGGAACGTGGACCCTGCATAAACGTGTTTTATTTAATGATTGCTCCCTCAAAGTGTTTTCTTCACTTTCTTCGTATATATCTCATAGAATTTATTTTTAATCGCGCGTGTATTTATTTATTTTTTTAAATTTTCTTTTTCTTTGGGTAAATTTGATTCATACTTTTATTTCGTGCTTGTTGTCATTTTATTTTTATTTAATTTAAAATTTTTAAAATTATTTTCTCCACTAAATATTAATTTTTGTTAAATTATTTTTTCACACATATTCAAATTATGCATTTGCACCCCCTTTTTTGACCTCAAATAGTACCTTGAAAAAGTTTCCATGATTAAATAAACCAAAGAAAACCTTTTGCGCATGTGTTTTGAGGGAGCAATCATTAAATAAAAACACCGTTTACATAGGGCCCACGTTCACTGTGAAGTACCATTTTTCTAAATAAAATATTTGTTTTACTATTTGATAATACAAGAAGTGTTTTCCTTTTTTTGTTTGTTTCATAAGAACACACGAAATGTTAAAAACAAATTTTTTTAATAAATATATGGTTTCGTTTTTCGTGTCTTCCGCTCGGGTTCGTTATATAATCAACCGTATCCACTTCTGGTAGCTTGATTTTTTTCCGAGCAGTGATCTTGGACATTACCTAAAAATATACAAATTTATTTTCTTTTGGAGGGGGTGGCTCGTTTTAAAACTACATCTACCCCAGTATTTTCTTTAACCTTCCATTTTTGAACGATTATCGAAACTCATAAGACGTGATCCTCTCATGTCGGACATTTTTTGTTCAAAAGCAGCACTCGATATTACTTGTTTTTTTCTTTTTTCTGACTAAATAAACCCTTTAACTAAAAACTTACAAAGCTAGGTAGAAAGCGAAGACTTAGAAAAATCAATTTAATTTTTTTTAAACAACAGTAAACAAGTAAAAATATTTTAAAAATATTATGGGATGTGCATTCTTTTTTAAAGACAATATCTTCTTCAAGAACGGTCATAAAATGTGTTTTCAGTCGATATTTATTCAATAAGGAATTAGTTTTCCTATGTAGCAAAAAAGGACGAGTTTTCCAGGTACGAGTTTTCCGGGTACGAGTTTTCCGGGTACGAGTTTTCCGGGTACGAGTTTTCCGGGGACAAGTTTCCTTAAATTCGATCTAGTATTTCACTCCCGTTTGCTTATTCGTTTGTTCGCACTTTCCTCAATAACCACTCCTTGGATTTTTGGAAATTTTGCACAAACATTAGTCATGGCGAAAGTAAATTTTTGACAGAAAAGAATTTTCCGGGATAACTTTGGTTGCACTTCTAGGGACCATTATAGGGGTAAAATTGCCCTCAAATCGTTCGTCGATTGGTTTGTTCGCACTTTTCGCAATGACCAATATTTGAATTTTTTTGAAATTTTGCACAAATATTAGTTATGGTGTAAGTAAATATTTCACTCGTGCTTGTTTTTGTATTTGGCAGCTGTAACCCAGTTGTCATCATAATACGTTTTACATTAGTTTAAAGTATTTTGGGAGCCAACCTCTTATTCTTGTTTCAGGATTCAAGGATATCTGGGACTGGTATGCTTCTTAGTCAAGAATATTACGTAAAAGAAGGCCAAAAGGAAAACCCGGTTTTGTAAACGGTTGGCATAAAGTGTGCGCTATACGAGCAACATGGAATTCAGCGATTTCTTCTTTTTTTAACGTAAAAGGGGAAAAATGGTATTTGCTTATTTGGCACTTTGCCTGGGTTCGTCTTGACGTTTCAGTGTTGATTGCAACTTGTTTCTGATCTGAAGGCAAGCAACATTTTTTTCCTTCGGATATGAAGCAAGGAATCCCATAAATAACTCAGCATGTATATCAGAGAAAGATTTATTTCATGAGTTGTTATTATTGCTCTAAAGTCAAAAGAAAATAAACAAAGTAACACACACACACACACACACACACACACACACACACACACACACACACACACACACACACACACACACGCACACACACACACAAAGCGACAATAACAAGTTGTCTTCTTGTAATAAGAATTCCGGTCTTTGAAATATAAAGAGGAGACATTTATACCATTTTTTTTACTAATGGCGACAATAATATAAGAACGAAAATGATTCAAGAAAAAAAAAAAAAAAAAAACATAAGACAGGCGCCAAATGTTTGTTTTCTTTTCCTTATGTCATTTTTTCCTGTTATATTCATATATTTTTTAAAGAATAAACGAAACGGAAGAACATGAATACTTAAGATATTTGTTTATCGCTTTCAACTCGTCTGTAATAATTAGATTCTGACACCAAGTTTTGACTGCCATTTTGCATAATTTTAAATATCATTCTTAATAATGCTATCCTTTGTCCATACGCCATATATAGTTTCAAAATAGAAATGACCCGACATATTATCTCTCTCTCTCTTTCTCTCTCTCTCTCTCTCTCTATCTATCTATCTATCTATCTATCTATAACATAAAGCTGAACGTCTGTGTGTGTATGTCTGGTCACGAATAGGCTCGTATATGGTTGACTATTTTAAAGAACTGATTGCATATAATGATAGAAGATGTATCGAGGATCAGGAATGGGTATGTTTGATCTGGCAGAACGGTGGTTCTTTAAAATTGTGGGGTCTGCGTTCGCGCCTGGCCCACAAAGTATGGAAATAAAAAATGAAAAACAAAAACAAAACGTTTACAAGGGTTTTTCATATAGATGTACATAAGAATACTTCGATAAGTATGTTTCAACTTAAATAGGGATAGTATAATAAAATTGTGGGGTCTGCGTTCGCGCCTGTACTTCATGGAAATATGGTACAAACTTTAACAAAGACTTTTCATATCTATTTGCGTAAGTATACTTTGATAATTATGTTTCAGTTTGAAGAAATATGGTATAATACAATTATTAGGTGTTCGTTCGCGCCTGACGTCTATAGAATGTAAATATGTCACAAAGTTTAACATGGGTTTTTAAAAGGGATGAGAGTCCACAATAACACCTTAAATTTAATCTTAATTCACGTTAGCTTTTATTTATTTTTTGGAGTTGAATCATATTGTGTCGAATAAATTCACCTCATAAATTCACGTTCTTATTAAAGTGAAAAGTAAAAAAAAAAATCGGAACTTTAGACAATTCTCGACACAAATTTTGCATAACTCTTTTTTTTCCTTCTCCACTTGCACGTGGCACTCTTTCGAAAATAGATAAATAATAAAAAATAAGAACGTTACTTGTTATTGTGTCAAAAGAAGGAAAAAATCCTGCTCACCTAATGACGTGTCTTTTTAAAAACATTTACATAACCTTTTTATTTTTATTTATATATATGTTTAAGCTTTTTTTTTGTCAGTGTACTAAAACGAATTCAGTTGATTACAACCCTTTCTGCGTGTTCTATACATTACAATAGTACAACTCTGAATCCGACGGCGCAATACTACACCGATCAATACTGTAAAACTGAAACGAAGTTGTTCTGCTTGAAAAGGGTGCTATTTTCTTCTTATTCATATTTATATCGATTTTTGCTTTAAAAAACTAAAGTAATTACGTGTTTACTTTTTTAATATCCCATTTTGCTGTTTCGGATTATTTTACTAAAGTAAGTAAAGCTTCATTATTTTCCAAAACTGTTTTTATTTTTCGATATTTCGTCGATATTATTTAGTAAGAGTGTTTAGCAGAAAACCCAACAAACGAATACCCGAAAAAATAAATATACAAGAAATAAATGTTACCATAGTAATAAAGTTCAGTTCATGTTTTTTTTGTTTTTAAATAGTTTTTAATGCTCTTTACTTGAAATAATTTCAGCGAACCGAAATTAAAACGAAATTTGAGGCGATAACTACTTAAATGAATTTTTATATAAACTACACATGCCATTATCGAATATTCCTCAAGCACAAAATAACGGAAAACATTAAAATATGTTTATAAATATTCCTTACGTTGACGGAACTCTCTTAAGTTGTTAACACAGTATGCTCAGGTACCCCTCCTTCAAATTGAAAACGGGGCTCTCCATTTCAAAGTCACTGCCATTTTGATTTTTTTAAAACCTGTTCTTGAATAATTTTTTTTTTTAAACCTCTTAAAATTACAAACCAATGAACTTTTCTACCATAAAAGTAACTTTTATTGACTATGGTAACATTTATTTCTTGTATATTTATATTATTATTATTATTATTATTATTATTATTATTATTATTATTATTATTATTATAATAATATATAACATTTTCTATTTGTAAGGAAACATCATTTTGTTGGTCACTCTTGGCTACGAATGGAAACAAAGTTGATATAAAAAAATATTTTCGCGGAAATTATCTTTATTTTCATATTTTGCTTCGGGCAAAATTTTTGAGTATCAAAACCTATCTCTTTACAACCCCCTCCTTTTTATAATCTGTCATACTTTCATCAATCACAGTCCATTTTCTGTAGGCTGTTTTTGAACCCAGTCAACGACGCGTATTTCTGTTAGTATACATACACACACATATATATATATATATATATATATATATATATAATATATATATATGTGTGTGTGTGTGTGTGTGTGTGTGTGTTAAAATGATTTCGAATACTAATGAGAGTATAACACCAATGCTATGGACGATCTTATTTGTAACTACGGTTAGTACAATCAACCAATGAAAAGCCTCCGAAATCATTATAAAATATCGACTTTTGGATTCAAGTCAGTTCGCTTTCAACCTCCATCTTGAACGACTGAACAACTGCTGATCGTGACTGCATTGATTCTTCGCCGATCTAATGCCGCCATCTTCATTCTAAAACAATACCCAACACTCGAGATCGTGACTGCTTTGATTCTTCGCTATGAGATGAATAAAGAAGTCAGCATTATTTATAACTGCTTTTTTTCTTCTGCGGCATATCATCTCTTTTTTAAGTACATTTTTTCCCGTGTGTAAGTATATGATTCTTTTATTTATTTTTTCCTTTTGACATTGTTTGTGATAAATGGTCTAGCATTTTCGTACCTTTTTATATAGATATTCGTGTATGGGTGTTTTTTTTATTATTGTTATTGTTTTTTTTTCTTTGCGGTATATCGACATTTTATTTTCGTGTGAGAGTGTATGCTTTAATTTTTTTCATCGTGTGTATGTGTGTATTTCGTCTAGCTAAGGGCCTTTAGTTGTTTACGTGGCATTACGCGAGGTTCGATTTTTTTCCCACACCCTTGGATGGGTGCACTGGAAACGAGCACCAAAATGGGTATGTTGTACTATTACTTCCATAAATATGACGGGGACATGTATAACGATGATGAGGGAGAGAAGACATTTATGTATATTACAGTTCTTTTAACACATCTTGGATAAGGAGAGACATTTCTTGTAATAGTGGAGATTGGAACATAAGTTGGAAGGGGTTACAAAGTTCGTTATAAGATGATAAACACAATTAACTTTCGTTCGTGATGAAGGATGTGACACAAGAGAACAGTTACAACATAATAATGACTTCTTTATTCATCTGATTGGCCGGTCGATTGACGTCAGGAATTCAAATTTGGATCTACATAGTCTAAATGTTCTTCCTTCGCTTCAAGGGTCAACTGACCAACTGACTGGCTCTCTTAACATTTATTTTGTGTATGCATACGGTTGCTTATTAGCTCCTGTAGAGTAATGAATTTTGGTGTTCTTTAAAATTCAGGATAGCGTATTTTTCCTTCAGACATAATCTAAATTCGTACTTGCTTGTTCTATTTTTCACTTAACTATCGGCGAGCATCCACTTTCTTTGAACCCGAGTTGTGATTTGCTAGTTCTAATTCTATTCTGCGTTTTATTTTTTGGTTTTGAAATATCTAGTTTTAAAATCGTGGAGGTCATACTTACGTAATATTTCTGGTTTATTCTTTGGCAAATATTGTGGCATGGTAAACGATTAGAAATGGTTAGATTTTTATTGCCTTGTTGTTATGTCGGACACTTTTCTTACTAATTTTGTTAATGTTTTTACTCTAATGTCTCCATTTAATATTTTGTTATGATATGCTTTAATTATCATCTCTAACTTTTCACAGAAACTATAGGACAATTTTACATTATTTTGTATCAAACACGTCTGTTACGGGGAAGATTTAAGAATGTTTTGTCGAGTTTGATTTTAAGCATATGATTATAGTATACAATGTATACAAAATTGTTTCTTTATCTTCTATTTTTAGTAAATATTATATGAGACGCCTTCAAAAGTTTCCAGACTTTTTTGTACAGGCATTTAAAATTGTCGTAGACTCTTGAAAATTCAGTATGCTATAGCTCTATATCTGATGAGATGACTGACCAATTTTTATAATTTCAGATTTAATCCATAATCCCTGTATAGTCCTATATCTGTATTATCAAAGATAAATTTAGGAGGGAAATAAAATGAATAACCATACAAGTTAATAACACGATCTAATAACTTTACGAACCTCACGATGATGAAATGCGGAAAATACTGTGAAACTTAATTATCATATATATTTTCATAACTTACTACCAAACTCTACTCACGTATTGAGCACTGTTGGAAGAAATACTGAAACCAAATACATAAAATTTTATGCAGATATATGCAATAATATATATGTTTATATCTTTAACATAGAGACTATTTCCCTCTTAGAATACAAACATAGACGCCACATACAAATTTAATAAATCCGCACTAACTGCCAACATTTTTATGCATGTTTTCCGGATATTATCAGTCGATCTTATTCCTATAATATTTTCGAGGTGAGTCACTCTCCCAAACAAGTCACTGTAACAAGATGTAAAAGGATAATTTACTCAATTATCATTTTCTTCTCTTACTCTGACAAATGCTACTAAAATCTAGGCTTGGTCTGCTTAGTAATATTTCTTTTTAGCACATGTAGCAAAGCAAAAGGAAAAGGTATAACGAGACGAAAAGTAAATTTCACTACATGGGTTGTATCAAAAAGTCTGACAAGACGCAGAGCACTATTCGCTGTACGCAGGTTTGAACGCTTCCCCCTAACTCCGCCAAGCGACTTGCTTTTATCATGTCCGGGCATGCCTCATTAGCAGGTGTGTCATGTGACCATGCGACCATGCGAGAACTGTGCGATATTGAGGGCTTTAAATGATCACGGACGCCATCTTGGATCTATTTACATCTTTTTCTTCTCAGCTCGCAGAACAGACAGCCATAAGGACACTTCTAAGGTGAGTGTTTATTTATTTATCGTTTGTATACTCACCCAAAGCACAGACGCGTGGTCGCTTGCTTCTTTGATGAATATCACATATGTGCTGCCTCCTTGAGTATCTTGGCTCCCCACCTTGCATCCTTGTCAATTATTTTGACCCCGTTCTACAAAGGGAAGCGTGTTCCTTTTTCTTTCCATATGTGATCAACTAATTTCGACTTTTCGACCTTTCTCCGTGTCACGGCTTTAGAGTGTTCTTCTAACCTTATCTGTAGGGGCGACTGGTTTCATCTTTGTATAGTGTTCCGCATTTGCATTAAATTTCATATGCACAGATTTTTGTCATGAGACTTTCGGTCGGGGGCTTGACTCGTACTAGGCATTTTTTGAGAGTCGAATTTTTCCATAGTGAACTGAATAGATGGACGAATGGAGTTCACATGGTCTAGTAAGCACTACGAATGTTACATATATGGATGGTTATGATCGTCTTGGTTGTATAAACGGAGATTTATTTCGTTTTAAAATGAATACAAGACACTTATTGTTTATAATACAGGTTTGGTTTATTTACAATTTACACTTCAAAAGTAACGGTGATAACTATCATCATCGCAGTGAATGTTTGAGCAAGGGAGGGTCGCAGAACTCTGTGTCAACATGTATTTTTGCTTGTGTCTCTCCTCGCTGCGTTCTCTCTGCTCTTTTTATTTATATCACTTTGACCCGTTGACCCTTTTCTCGCCAGCTTGTTTATTGTTTGCAACTCTCTGGGTCATAGTTCCTGTTCATTGACCTGTTAACCTTATCTCCGCCAGCATTTGTCTATTGCACTTTTGTGCTGGTTTTGGTCTAATCCATTTAATATCGGTTAGCGGTCCTGGCCGATTGACGTCGTGGATATAGGTCGTTTTAAATCCCGGGATTTCCCATTGTGTTCTTTTGTTTTCCCGGATACGCTCTATAATGCTATTATAAGTAACTTTTCCTGGGATTGACTTATTGTTCTTTGTTTTCCCGGATACGCTCCCTAACACTAAATCTAGCAATGTTGGTAATCAGTTCTTTCCTTTTCGTCAAAAGTTAATTTAATATTCTTTCTTTATTTACTTTTTCTGCAATACCATGTGTTATCGCGATAGTGAACACCGCCGACTCCAACATTGTTTCCGAAATCATATGGATCGTCGTCTTTTATGGCTGTGTCATTGTTTCCCACACTGGCAGTGCTCGAAGGTATGAGAAGTATAAAATGAAATAAAGCGAAACACGAACTCAAACACATTCTTCAAATATCAGTTGCATTTTGTGTGTGTGTGTGTGTGTGTGTGTGTGTTTGTACACTAAGTTTCACATCTACCTCTACTATCGATGCTGTGTTCATTTATCGGTTGATCAGTTCATTTTCTCAGCTCTCGAGATATGATGTGTCAAACTTGCAACTCTCTCAACTGTCGCGAATCCAAGACTGTTCTCAACCCGTACCAAACTATCGTGAACCATTGCAAAACTCATTGAAACTAACTGTAAAATATATTAACATTCTTTGTTCTAATCATCGCCACATCTTGACCAACGATCCCACTTCAGTTCCTTTTGTGTTCCTCGATGAACAACCTCCTATCTTTTCACTAACCTCATTTCCTATACCTTTGTTTTACCGATAAACCTATTTCCTCTTGTATGTTTTCTTTTCTCATTGTTTCCCACTTCTCAACACTTGGGTGGAGTGCCAATGTAACAGAGCGTGAACGCGCGTATGCAATATACAAAATTCGAAATGAGGTCATTGTAAGAAAAAAAGGCTATATAAAAGGGGATAACGCACGTTAGAGAAGACCACCTCGTTAGAAACGTGGGTGACGTCGTAGCCATAACGAGAAGTCACGCATGGCGGGATAATGAGGAAATAAATGTCGTTCTTACGAAAAAGTTGGTCCTGTGCATAAACGTCCGTGTAACGGTAGACCGATAGTCAGATATCTATGATGTCTTCCTTTTTAAGCAATCCTTCTTTTTTTTTTTTTTACTTTTCCTTTTTCTTCACTTTTTGAATTTGAAAAAAAAATTCCTTTATTTTTGAAAAATTTGAATTCTATTCATTTTTATATTTCTCAAATCCGTTTGTGTTTTTCTTTCACTTCTTTTTTCTTTCTGCTTTCTTTTCATTACTTTTTAAAAACACAATATTCAATATTATGACTTTTTCATGAGCAAAAAAGTTAAATAAACAATTCAGTCTTTTCTACAAAGAACGTGTAGTCACTGCATTCGTGGGGTTTTTACCACTAAGCGATAAAGCAACAAATCACTTATGAAAATATTGTGTCCGAGATGGGTATATTTGCTGATGATACAATGCTGTATAATAAACACGACGGAAGAACGGATGTACAAAAATCTAAGACAATGACAGAATTCTTAGAAAATGACCCCCAAACATTAGTGAAATAAGACCATAAATGGATGCTAACATTTAATTGTAGTAGAAGTAAGCTGCTCTCTTTTAACAATTACAACAAGCCTTTCCAACCACCGATATCCATGATAAATAGCATCCTATCTGAGAATTATTCCTTCAAACTCCTCAACTTAACATTCACAGGCAATATGAAATGGAACAAATACATTGAGGACATTGTAAAGGCTGCTGCAAAGAAGATGGGTTCCTTCTAATGTGCTAGAAGACTACTAACATCTGAGAGTATCGTGTACCTCTACAAGGCCAGCATTCGCTCATGCATGGAGTATTGTTGCAACCTCTCGGATGGTGCATCTCTGATCTAATAAGCCCCGCTTTGTCAACTATGCTCCAGCCCCTGCCCCATCGTCGCAATGTTGAATCCCTGTATTTGTTTTACAAGTATTTTAATGGAATGTGTGATGCATTCCTTAAACATGCCCCCTCGACATCCACTTAGCAACAAAATCACACCCCTTTACTATTGAGGTCCCTAAATGCCAAAAAGCTTTATAATTGAATAGTTTCCTCACTCGAGGAGCGAGACTTTAGAATTCCATTCCTACTTCCTGCTTCCCTGACTGTACTGATACACAGAAGTTTAAATGTAATGTAAACCAAAATCTTATTCATCTTCTCTAGAAATGGTTTCAAATAGTAGCACCTTATGCCCAAGTGGCGATGTGGTTTGTTTGAGTAAACATTTTTTTTACATACATGCGCGGTCTCTGGTCTTGATTGTTTCAATCGTTGCTTTTCCACGTGTGCCGTTTCCTATATAGTCGCATATCTAGTGGCCGTTGATTGGCTGTTTAACTTAGGCATATAAAACTCATGTATAAAACGATGGAGACCTGTTACGATATAAAAGTTATTTTTTGGGGGTGGGGTGGGGAATGAAGTTCGTTCTCTAGAGGAAAAAACAAACAAAAAAAAGGCTAAAAGTAATATAGAGTCCCGAGAAAATATTCACCTAGATTTCTATATAAACGGGTACGTGTAGTCGGGCCACTTTCTCGACTCGAACTGCTTCGAAACTATTTTCCGTTTCTCGAACACGTGATCATATGTGATATCATCGGCATCTGCTTCTAGTATACTTTGTCTATAGAGCTAACACTTGATCCCTGTAGTCTCACTCACTTTAGGTGCACTGAGTCTATTTCCCTTTGTCGCTAGGTTATCCTGACATGTACTCAATGTAACCCTCGCCAAAATTCATACTAGTTAACATAATGTATACTTACTGGCTTAGGGTCCTAATATATAACGTTATTTACCAACAAAGTGTTCTTACACAGGCAATAACCAGCAATCGCTCACTAGCGGGGGGGTACCCAACGTTGCCCGGGTGTTTAGAGGTGTGTGTGCTCGGGCGGGGTGTTAATAAAAACATAAGAATAAGCGAAATAAATATTAAAAAAAACACAAAAAAACTAACGTAAGGCAAACGAACGATATTACATGTAAAAATGGGAAAAACAAAAAAAGAAAACGCGAAAAAGAAAACAGAAAAACGAACGTTTAAAACTTCTTTAAAAAATCTGAAAAAAAAAACATTTGAAAAATGGCTTAAATAACCCCGGGGGTATCCGGCGTTGCCCGGGTGTTTGGAGGTGTGTGTGCTCGGGTGGGGGGTGTTAATCAAAACATAAGAATAAGCGAACTAAAAAAAAACTAACCTAAGGCAAACGAACAATGTTAAATGTAAAAATGGAAAAAACAAAAAATGAAAACGCGAAACAGAAAACGAACGTTAAAAAATCTGAAAAATACTCCCCCCCAAAAAAAACACGTGAAAATGGCTTAAATAACCCTGCTTCAATGTTAAAATTTAAAAAATCGAAAAAAAAAGACATCTCACACCACGATTCGAACCCAAAACATTTAGACAATGAGGCCGCGCTCTAAGTAACTGAGCTAAGACGACGTCGACGAAATTGTGTCGCTTTTTCAAATATTTGAAGTAAATCATGTTCCGACGTCGTATGACGCATGCGTAGAACCGGACTCGTAATGAGAGGACGATTTTTGCTGACCCTTCTGTAGAAAACTGTTGATTTTAGGGGTTTTGCCCAATTTTTCGATATTTGTCGGGCGAAGGTTGGAAGTTTAAAATGATACCGATCTGGCAAAAATCCGTGGCCCGTGTCAAAAGGTTTTGCAAGACATACTAACCCACATACATACATACATACATACATACATACACACATTTTCGCTTTTATATATATAGATGGAGGGTTGTTAACTTACAAGTTTAAGGTTTCGATTTGCTTGGCTTTATCTGGTCTTCTTTTTTCTTTTTTTTCCTCTTATTCCTATTCTTCTTCTCCTCTTTCTTCTTCTTCTTCTTCTTCTTATTTTAATTGCAAAACGCTCTGACGTATTATGTAAAATAAAAATAGACCTCGCATATTTACTATAAAATTTATGCTATTAATAATTTGCGAAACGTGTGATTTATCGTAAATTATCCGCCAGCAGAATAAGCATTAACATGGCACAAAAACTCTTTCTAATTTATATATTGGAATAAACTCTGGCTTTTGAGAAAAGGAACCAGGTTTATGTTGAGTTCAGATCAGCGGCATGAATGTTCCTGGACAAATAAATACAAAAAAAAAAAAAAAAAAGACAAGAGTAAGCAATCACCTGGCACAATGTGAAACCATGTAATTTAAAAGTGTCATTTTCTTTTACTCCCTTTTACCCGAAGCAAGAGACAGCGGGAAATTAAACAACGAGATGTTCGTTTGCATTACATTTAAATTTCTGCAGATTAGTACAGTCAGGAAATAAGAGAAACAGGGAGGGGATTCCAAAGTGCAGCAGTCCAAGGGATTTTGCTCCTTGGTGGTTTAGTTGGGGGCATGTACATCAACGTGGCACAAGTGTTGCGAGTTGATCAGAGCATATTTCATTAAAGTACTTGTAAAGCAGGCACAGAGATGCGACACTGCGACGACGGGACAGAATTTGGAGCCTAGCCGATAGTTCGAGATCTATTAGTTTTGAGACTATCTTGGACTTTGTCTGAGAGGCAAAGACTAGTAGGCGATTCTCTCAGCCAGATGTGGCAACACTACTCCGTGCATGAGCAAACTTTTTAAATATATACGAAGCTCTCTAGTGTAAGCAATGTTCTAGCACAATAGAGGGAACCCAATATCTTTGCAGCAGTGTTGGCAATACCCTCGATTTATTTGTTCCAATTTGTTGCAATATTTTTGGATTATAATGGGATATGATCCAGTCGGGAGATTCTATTTATAAACAATACTGCTATGAACTGACGAATCAAATTAATTCACGTTCTGTTACCAATTAAAAACCAGAATTGCTCCATAAAAATTCAACCGTTTCTGTAGCAACTTCGCATATGTTTTCTTCGTGTAAACATGGGAAGAATCTTTTGCTCTGTGGCTTCCAACTCAAGGACTGCCTACTGAGAACCAGGACTTATGTAGAACAGCAAACCATCGGAAACTGTTCTGAAACTAAACATGGCTTACAACTCTATGAT
>NC_136501.1:23690607-23718107 GCF_053919585.1 Euprymna scolopes
TTTTCTTTAAAAAGTAATTTAACCTTACGCTTAATATCTACGGTATTAATGTTTATAATAAACAAGAATTCTGTATTAATTAAAATAATTATTTATTAAAATATAATATTCATGCGTATTTTACGACCGGGCGTGCCGCGCGGCCTACTATTATATATATATATTGCTTAAAATATTACCATGATTAATTTGTAACTTTTTCTTTTGGATAATCAAAGCATCGTTCATATTATTTTACAATATTTTTACCCATGTTCATCCGAAAAAACACTTCTGTAGTCAAAAGTAAGACAGTCATCTTCCATCATGATAATGCTCGTCATCACACAGCGCTACTGACCAAAGATATCCTAGGAGAATTTGGTTGGAGAGCCTTGCATCATTTTTCATATTCTCCTGATCTATTTCCGTACATTATTACTTATTTCCAAAATTAAAAAAGCCATCCAGATTTCAGGTTTCAGATCAAAGACTTTGTCTTCTAGATGAATAATCATACACGATTTACGAGTCCACCACGTTAAGTGGAGTAGCTCGCCTAGTTGAAAACACTATCAATAACTTTCTCCACTCTTTATCTGTGCCTAAATATAAACATAGATTCCATGAACAAAGATTCTTTCTTAGAACTGCACACCTGTAGAACTCTATTTCATTTGCCTGCTTTCCAGCTGACTATAATATGGTCGTCTTAAAGTCCAACGTAAACAAATTCTTGATGAGCCGTTTCTCTTAAGTAATCCAATTTACCAAATGTCCACTACTAGCAATTACTACGTCATTGTCCCATTGGCCTCTTTACACTTATTAACCCTTATCCTCGAGTAACCTCTGAGCCTTGATAAGTGGTGACCCCCTTGTAAAAAACAAAAAACAAAAACAAAAACAAAAACAAACAAAAAAAAATAACCTTCAACACCTGAGTACTATATCAGGTATTTCTCTTTCTGTCAGCAGGAACAGTTGCCAGTAATAGGCTGTCGGTCAGCTTAGAAGTTGAACAAGCATTTGTTTAAGTCACCTTTTCTAGAATCTTATCAAATTTCCGATTATCAATGCTACCATCGAAAGAGCTGCTTAGTCAAAAAGCGTAATGCTACTAGATGAGTTATGAATCACACCATATCTATCACAAGTACATACCATCACAGACACTCACATATGTATATCTATAGGGTAACACCACGAGAGGAGATAGGCCATGATTTAGATTCATGTTTCATATCCAAAGCATAAAGAAGTTTACAAGCGAGAAGTTTACAACTTCGTTAACAGGTAGAATTAAGTTATAGATAGTGTTTCGTTATTGAATGTATATATAATTTTCTAGCTGCACTTCAAATGCTTGCTAAAATTATATATACATCTGACAATTCTTTTGCTGTTATTCTCAAAATCAGAAACGGTAAAAAGAATCTTTACTCGTCTCATGTGGAACCGTTTTACCAATGTTGGCTTTGTCTCAAATGGAATTACACAATAGGCTGCGAGTAAGCAAGACAGCGGGCAAAGAGTGTTGGCTTGAGGCCGCTTAGGCACTCAATTACATTCACAGACTAAAAAAACAAACGGTATTTTTAATAAAAGAAACATCGCAGCAACAATAGCACAGGATCCCATCGAAACGCGAGTTTAGCTTGAAAACAGTAAACAAAAATGAATATCAACGTTGAAGTTTATTTACAATTAAACTTTTGCCTATCGACAAAGAAAGAGAGAGAGATGTTTAGCCGTAGAGGTCGGTTTGTGTGTGTGGCAGCGACGGCTGAGAAATGTCAGTCATGCTGGAAGACTGTCAGTCTACTCTTCTCTGTCTCCTTTCTGTTATCGGTCTTATCTGGACATGGACGGACATTTCTAGGATGTAAATATAATATATTACATTAATCTTTTTTTTATTTGCGCAATTCATAACTTCCCTATCTGGAATGTAACCTTTCTTTGTTTTTGTGATAATTACGATTCCGATCATTTTTATAGGACATAAGAATGTAGATCAAAAATTCATTTGGAATGTTATATGAGATTTTCATTTTTTTTTACAAAGAGAAAGTCTGAAAGAGTCAATATAACTATTTTTAAGAATCTTCAAGTGGAAGGACGAGTGTGACTTGTTTAGAATGGAGAATGTCGACACTGAACTTAGACGCACCAGAACAGTTATTTATAAGATGCGCGCCGATGGACGAACTGTAGATAAATAATTTGCATGCCGAATTTTTGTGGGAATATGTTGTTTGAATCGGATGTCTAATCTTTGCGACGTCCTCCCGATGTAGTGCGATCCGCGGCTACATTTAAATAAATAATAGAATTATTATGGTGGCGGTGGGAGAATAACTTTTCGAATTGAAGAAATAAACACGTATGTTCGATGCAAAACAACATTGTTGTACATACAACGAAATTTGTTTGACAAATCCATCACTTATGTTACCTAGCCAAATTAAGCGAAGTTGAATAGGACATTTGTCAACAAATGTTATTTTTAATTTTATAAAAGTTAGAAACTTTATATGTTATTGTAGATTCAACAATGTCTAGAGGATAAGTCCCTGCTGCAAAGGATTTTAGTAATTAATTTCATTTGATCTTTCAGACTTCCAACGAATCATTGGTTTCTATGACTACGGATCGTTGCGTAATAATATCTTAATTGAATTGAAGTTTTGTTTTGTGGCTTAAGAATAGTCATATCGTGTGTAAAGAAGACGTAAGTTTACGATAGAAAGGAGTGAAAAAATAAACGATGAGGCTTGAGAAACGATTAATATGTTGTAGAACATCTTATTGAATTGATATGAGAAATAATCTCACATAATCAGATAAGGCCTAGCACACCAGAGCATGACTGCAAAGAAATGACAAACATCTGGTTCTTCCGAAAATATCAGGTCGTTAGTTCGCCTAATATGGCGGCGTAGCCTGTTCGGATTTGGTTTCCATAATTGCCTATTGAACTTGCGAAGAGTTCATGATTTACAAATGGAAATTCATTAATTCAAGATGAAAGTTCTGTTTAGTTGTTTCCACAATTGTTTAAAACATGATAAATAACATTTCAATCCAGTATTGGAATTCAATAAATTTAAGTTCATATTACACAAGGGAGATTATAGTCTTGGGGTTAAATCACACCATAATGAATAGAATACGAATGTGAGCAGCAAATTGATTCATGTCGATCGACGTAACTATTGTAACACCAATTTGGAGGCCAAAAGCCGCTTTAATTAGCCTCCAAAATTGAAAAACGGTATGAGGCATAGTCCGGAGCGGGAGGAGGAGGAAAGAGGAACGAGGAGATATTGTAAGTCACCTTACAGTACAATTCTGACACTGAAGACAGAATAGATGTAGTGGAAAAAAAAAAACAAAAAACAAAACAAAAAACAAAACAAAAAAAAACAAATATTCGATATAAAAAGCTAAGAAACTAGTACACCCAGAAATAAAAGAGAATCATTAGTTTCCTTACTGTTATACAGGCCTTCCTTGAACAGAGGAATTTACACCGATTAGCGCTATAAATAGCGCTAGTAATTCCAACACCGGTGAGAGAGATGCGACTGCACTTCAACTGCTAGCTGAGTGCCCAGCAGATATACACGCTTTCCTATCTTTGTACATTATTAATACACTTGTTCCTTAACCGAACCTTGACTTGATTGTCTTATTTTCACTGTTGTTCCGCGACACAACACTTACCTAACATAAACTTAAAAGCAGGATGAAAGTTATTGTGGGACGTAAAGTAAACAATCGCTTCGATCTCGTTATTAAACAAACTTTATTATAACGACACTGTTCATTGGTTTCTATGACTACGGATAAAATTTAATGCAAATCTAAAAAAACAAAAAACAAAAAAAAAACAATTTTTAAATAGGAAGTTATGACTATTGTATGCCCTAAATCATTTAAATTATAAAGAAAAACAGAAGTTTGGGAAATATTTATTAATGAATGTTTCAGACTTATTAATATTTCACAAAAGCGGAGGTATCTGAATTTCACAGAGGGCCTTCACCCTCTGAACCTCATTTTTATACGAAATATAGAACATATTAACTTGTTCCGAAATTCATAATGATCAATTGTCAGTTCATTAGTTCAGTCCTGTACAATAAAACATATCTATTAAATAAAAACATCTAATTTTTTGTACATGCAACTCCGAAATTTCAAAATTTGCAAAACGCAATATACTTATGTTACTTACCGTGTTGCCTAAAATATATTCCTAAATAATATATACGGCTTATTAGTTGAAGAGATTATATATATATACGTGTGTGTGTTATTTGATTTTTTTTTGCGATATATGTCAGTGGATAATTATATTTTACAAACACTATATATATATATATATATATATATATATATATACACTATTTATTTCAACACTATATATACATATTTCAAAGGCGTACCATTGGTTTCACTAGGTTGAATTTAACCATAAGAGGTTGTAAAAAGCCAGCGCAAATTCATCAGCGATTTTGAAAAAGTGAAACAAAGTCGCTGATGAATTTGCGCTGACTCTTTCCAACCTCTTATTTATTTTTTTTTTTATTACATTTTCACCCCAAACAAGGCACAATACCACTTTGGTGTATGAGCTACTATCAGGGGCAGCAACTCCTAGGGCATTATGTAGGGATTTGGGCGCAAGATGTCGATTCACGTTACACTTGAACCTCTGCATGTCAGTACAGTTGCGGAAGCAGGGACCTGGAATGGAATTCCAGAGTCTAGCAGTTCTGGGAAAGAAACTACTGGAGTAGAAAGATGTTTTACATCTAGGGATCTCTACTGCGTGGGGGTGGGATTTGGCTGCCTATCGGGTTTGTCGAGGGTGTCTACGTCGTGGGGGCACAAGTGTCTGCAGTTTGTCAGAGCATTCACCATTAAAATACTTGTAGAACAAGCAGATGGATGCAACGTTTCGTCGATGGGACAGAGGCTGAAGCTTAGATGCCAGTTCAGGGCCTATCGGATTGGCGACTCTCTTTTGAACCTTGTCTAGGAGCGAGAGACTAGCAGCAGATGCCCCTGCCCAAATGTGACAGCAGTACTCCATACATGGGCGAATGGTGGCCTGATAGAGGTACAGGATACTTTCAGGTGTCAGTAGTTTTCTAGCACGGTAGAGAGAGCCTACCTTCTTCGCAGCGGCCCTGGCAATGTTTTCAATGTAATTGTTCCAACTCATGCTTCCTGTGAACGTTAGGCCAAGCAGTTTGAACGATGTACTCCCAGATAGGGAGTCACTGGCCATTGCTTTTGGTGGCAGAGAAGGTTTCTTGTAATTATTGAAGGAAACCAGTTTAGTCTTGGCAGCATGTTTGATTTAACGGAATGAAACCAATGGTACGCCTTAGAATTATCTATATATATAGTGTTGAAATAAATATTGTATCTTCAGCTCTCACATTCACGATCGAGCACTTTATTAGATTTTTTTCATTGCCTCCTGACACGCTATCTATCTATCTATCTATCTATCTATCTATCTATATAGTGTGTGTGTGTGTGTGTGTGTGAGAGAGAGAGAGAGAGAGAGAGAGAGAGAGAGAGAGAGAGAGAGAGAGAGAGAGAGAGAGAGAGAGATTACTTACTAGAATAATAAAACGCGTATAACTAGTACAATAAGAATAGCTATAAGTTAAAAAAAAGGTAATCGCCAATATACATGTATAAATATTTTAGTTACAGAAAGAAACTTGATATTTACTAACTATTGTTAGTGTGGAGTGAAAACGACGGCAAATAATTTCTGACCTTTAAAGAGAAGTCCAATTCGTCCATAATATTTAATTTGATTGTGAACTACTGCAAAACGTATCAATTTGTGCATGAATATATCTGTTTTTCTTTTTTATGCGTTTAAGTCAAATAGCCGGTTTTGAACTCCGTCAAAGCAGGATAGCGTGCTCCGAGCAGATCTTCGCCAGATCTAACGACAGCACTCTATTTTAGGACGTATCACCATTTTAGGACGATTCACTTCGGTGGAATCTTCATGTGAGCTCAAGAAAAATTGGACTAATATATTCTAGATAAGTTATTTCTATTTATAATACACATACAAAAAAATTTGGATATCCATCAGCTGCAGACACTGGGGAATGTTTCAAATTGTTTCTTTCAAGTTAAGTGAATCACTAGTGGTTTATTTGATTCAGTGTATAAATATCGATATCCCAACCCCTTTCCGGTTCTTATTTTTAAGGGTTCCTCTTGTCGACATCTGGAAAACAAGTAGATCTATCATAATTTATTTCCGGAAACGTTTCGATCTAATTACGATGGAGCAAAACCAGACAAACAGTTTACCCCACACGTATTTGTATGTGAATATCAGATTATTTTACTTACGTAGGACACATATAGAACGTCGCATCTTCGGCACACAATATCACAAGCCTGATTCGCTCCGTACTACCACATTGTCATCTTCAAGTTAAAATGAGGCCAAATATGTCTTGAAGTGTACATTTGAGTAATCAAAATTCATTCGTTCCATTTATCGTTTTCATCCTCTCATAATATTGTTCAACAACAGGGAACATGAACTGGAATAGATACATCGAGAGCATTGCCAAGGCTGCTGCAAAGAAGGTGGGCTCTCTCTACCGTGCTAGAAAGCTACTTACACCTAAAAGTATCCTGAACCTCTATAAAGCCACCATTTGCCCATGTATGGAGTACTGTTGTCACATTTGGGCTGATGCATCTGCTACTAGTCTCTCACTCCTTGACAGGGTTTAAAAGAGAGTCGCCAACCTGATAGGTCCTGAACTGTCATCTAAGCTTCAACCTCTGTCACATCGACGAAATGTTGCATCTCTCTGCCTGTTCTACAAGTACTTTAATGGTGAGTGCTCTGACAAACTACAAGCACTTGTGCCCCCTCGACGTGAATACCCTCGACAAACCCGACAAGCAATTTAATCCCACCCCTTCACAATAGAGATCCTTATGTGTAAGAAAGCATTCTACTACAATAGTTTCTTCCTCAGAACTACTAGACTTTGGAACTCCCTTCCGGTATTCTGCTTTCCCAACTGTACTGACATGCAGAAGTTCAAGTGTAATGTGAACAGATATCTTGCTACTCATCTCCCTTCATAATGCCCCTGCAACTTATGTCCACGATAGTAGCCCCCCTACTTCAAAGTGGCACTGTGCCTTGTTTGGAGTGAAAATTTAATTAAAAACAAAACAAAACAAAACAACAACAAAAAAAAAAAACCCAAATAAACAAAAAAAATCAGGAAAAGATATTTCGATGGTATAAAGAGCAATACCACTAAAAAAGTGGACGTCATTATATTTTATATTTTTATATTTTATCTTTTATTTATTTTGAATCCTTTGAGATGGGGCTTCAAAATTTTTGTATTCATTCTCCCTTCATAGTTGTTGTTTCCGCACATTTCAGCCAACACCTTCTCTAGCCTTCTTTAAGCGATTAACCGCGACTGGGTAGGAACGCTGAGTATTGTAACTGTATCCCTAGTTATTACCGCTTTCATTAGTTGTTGTTGTCGCACCATGTTCTGGCCAACTAAACCTATGGCCTCCTTGGGTAGGATTGAAACCGCTATCTTCAGACAATGCTCACCTGGAACCGTAGAAACTCAACGCTTCTGTTCAATGCATAGTATGAAGTCAGTAATTACGTGGGATACAATTACAAAACTCAGCATTCCTATCCCGTCGCGGTTAATCACCTGAAGAAGTTCAGAGGGTGAGTTGGTCGAAACGTGATGAAACAACAACAGCTATTAAGATGAGGATAACAGTTGAAAAAAAGAATGAATCTGCATATGATGGGGGGGGCATATTTGAATTATTAATCCCGTAAGTAGTTTCTCAAAAGCACATATCGAAAGGGAAACGAAAAAATACATATTTCATGAAAGCCGATATCTCACTGCCGATGCAATCCTCTACCTGTATAAAAGCCAAGTATGTCCTAGGATGGCGTACTGTTGCCACATCTAGGTAGGAGTTTCCCTAAGAACCCTATCCTGCCTTAACAGTTCCAAACCGACTTTGTAATCTAGTAGGTGATGCCCTTTTTCTCTTCTCTGCAACCTCTTTCCTACATGAAAGACGTCGCGAACTTGTTTCTGCTCTATCATTATTTTCCTGGCAAGTTTTTGACTGAGCCACAATCTATGGTCTCCGCTGGCCAATTTTTCACATAAAACACTCGTCTACCTAAAACCACTATAAAACCCCCCCCCCCACTTTCTATCGGTGACTAAACCTAAACGGTGATTCCATGAAAAAAAGATTCTTTCATAGAACTGCCTGCCCGTGGAACTCTGTTCCGCTGGCTTGATTTCCAGCTGACTACAATATTGTCGTCTTCAAGTCCACTGTAAACAAGTCCTTATAGAACCGTCCTCTTAAATAATCTAATTATACTAGATTTCGACTACTAACGATTATCACCCTATTGTCACAATGACTACTGTATACACATTATCTCTTATCCTTGAATAGCCTCTGAGCCTTGATATATGTTGACCCCTTTGTAAGAAAAGTCAACCCGAAAAGGAACAGGTATTGACTTCATAGAATTCAAGTAAAAAAAAGGGGGTGCCATGGTGTGATATTCATTTATCTTAATTCAGAAACAAATGGACTCTTCCAGACAATATGAATAGGGTTACGACCAAGTGTCGTGGTATTCATTAGTGGCAGTCATATCCACAGTATCGGACGTATACTTTCTGTAACATAGTATTTCTGCACTGCTAAATAAATAAATAAATAAAAACCATTTTATATACACCATCGTGTAGTCATATTTCTTATACGCTCTTCAAGGTCACGGCATTAAGCGAATTAATATCACAATGTATTCAATTCGGTGTACTTTCCGTGAGTTAACCTTTTCCGGTTCCATTTACAAGTACTCTCAGTCCACATCTGGCAAACAGGCAAGCCTATCATATTTTTTCAAGAAGTGTTTCAAGTTGAATGAAGCACAACCAGCCAAAAAGTATACGTATTTATATAGGAAAATAAGATATTCATACTTAGAACATCCCATCATTGGAATGCAATGTCAAGGAACTAATTTCTACCATATTACAACAAGATATTCTTCAAGTCTAATGTCGACAAATACTTGTTGCATCGTCAACTTGATAAAATTTTCTATATTCCATTACTCGTTTTCAATCATCTGATAATATTGTTCATAATCAAATTGATAATTCCATTAACTCTTACCCTACAATGACTTTTTGCCTTAGTAAGAGATGTCTCATTAATGTATATATATATATATATATATATATATATATATATATATATATATATATATATATACATACTAGCAAAAGTACCCGTCGTTTACTGGGTTCAAAAATAGCCTACAGAAAATGAACTCTGATTTATGAAAGTATAATAGGTTATGGAAAGGAAGGGTTGTAAATTTGGGTTGAATTTGGGGATATCAAAACCAAAGCAAAATATGATGAAAGTAAAAATAAAATAGATAAACCCCATAATTTATTATACCATACCTGTTCACACTGAAACACTTATCACAATATTCTGTAGATCTATATTAAAAAACCTTGTTAAACTTTGTAAACATATTTCCATTCTATGGAGATCAGGCGCGAACGAACACCGCATAATTTTATTATACCATATTTCTTCATAATTATTAAAGTATACTTACGCAGATAGATATAAAAACTTTAATAAAGACTTTTTATATCTATCTATCTGCGTAAGTATACTTTAATAATATCTATGGAGGCCAGGCGCGAACGTAGACCCCACAATTTTATTATATCATCCTTATTTAAGTTAAAACATACTTATCAAAGTATTATTATGTACATCTATATCAAAAACACTTGTAAACGTTTTTTTTTTATTTTTAAATTTTTTACTTCCATACTTTGTGGACCAGGCGCGTACGAAGACCCCACAATTTTAATGAATCACCATTATGCCAGATCAAACATACCCATTACTGTGTAGCGACACATTTTCTATCATTATATGCGATCAGTTTCTATAATAGTCAACCATATACGAGTCTATTCGTGACCAGACACACGCAGACGTTCAGCTTTATATTATATATATATATATATATATATATATATATATATATATATATATATATATATATATATATATATATATGTAACTACTTCATTAACTCACATAAAATTAATATACGAAAGTATAGATTTATGCGTAGACTTTAAATATTTACTTCAAAAGTGCTCAATACGTAGGTAGAGCTAGTTAGTACTTTATAAAATATATATGGCGATTAAGCTACACTGAATATTCGGCGTTTCATCCACTTATGCGCATAAGCCTGACGAATCCTAGAGTGGATTAAACGCCGAATATTCAGTGTAGCTTAATCGCCATATATATTTTATAAATTACTATATATATATATTAAGATTAAGGGTGGTGGTGTTTGATCAACACTGCTGGGGAGCCATGAAGTAATATACTGTTTTGTTTTTAAATCCCCGAAACAGTGTTTCATGGTAAACAACTGATGATCCCTTGAAATATAAAAAAAATTGGTATTATAGTAAATTCGAGAGAGTTGATGCAGTGATTGCAGGTGATTAAATGACTTACTGACTAAGTGTTTTTTTTTTTTTTAACGAATGATAAAAAGTAATTTTTTGTGTAGTTTCAAATGTTAAAAAAACTTCAAAGACTATATATATATATATATATATATATATATATATATATATATATATATATATATAAGTTTGAACTATGTCCAGGTAACCAACGTCTAGAATTTACAGTGTTTAGACCCAAAATTGTCGGAGGAGTTTCGTAGAGTCTGCAAAGGTTTACTATTTCAATTTTGATCTATTGGCAACCAAAATTTCGCTCTAAAACTGATTAAAAAAGCTTGCTGCATTTGTGAATACCGTTTACGTAAAATTTCAAATGTTTAGACCCAAAATAGACTGAATAGTTTGCTAGAGACCGCAAAAGTCAAATTTTTCGAACTTTGATGCGTTGGCAGCCAAATTTCCGTCCAAAACTGATTAAAAAGCTTACCCTATGTCTGAATACACTTTATGTAAAATTTCAAATGTTCAAACCTAAAATTGGCTGAGTAATTTGGTAGAGACCACGAAGGTCAATTTTTGAAAAAATTTGATCCCAATTGTGACCCCTTTAACATGTATTGTGTTTTGCCCAAATTAAGTTAAAAAAGTTTGATCCATGTTCAAGTAACCTACATCTAAATTGTAACATAACCCTCCCCCCCATTGAGGAGCGTTAGAACTGCGCTGAGGTAACTTGTATTGCCGGGTGACGCCAGATAACCCAAGGATTTTTTCATTACTAATGATTACTATATTGACCAATTTCTACTGTACACTCTTTAACCCTTATCCTTGAGTGGCCTCTGGGCCTTGATAATGTGGTGATGCCTTTGTAAAAAAAAAAAAAAAAAAAGATAGAGAAGATAAATATACATATTTTATTTCATGTCAAAATAGATATTGTTTGAAAATCAGAGAAATGTTTTTTACGGCTAAAAGTTTACGACAGGAAATTTCACTTAAAACCTTGTCTGGCCTTAGATAAACCCCAGGATCGGAGGTCAGAATTGACATCTTTCCTTGAAAGTCATACTTAGATTCAGTGTGGGAATTGTACCCACGCAAAACCTTGGGGCTTAGGATTTCGTGGCGAAATCTTATTGGCTAGGGAGAAGTACTACCCCATCCACTTACCTTACTATAAATACGACTGTCGTGCGAAAATTAATCAGAAGAACGAGAAGAGTTGAGCCAGAGAATGTTTCAGATCAGAGTAGAGAGGAGACGTGACCCCTCCCCACCTTATCCATCCGTCGGTCGCTGTCTGTGAAGAAAGTTGAAACTTTGAAAAGAACTTACAAAATCTGAATGAGAATTGTAAAAACATTTATACATAATTTTATGAGAATTAAGCTTTTGTAGATAGACTACAACCGTTGTCTTTCTTCCTGCCTGCCGCTTCGATATTCGCTTTCAGCATACCAGATTATGTAACAACCTCCGAGGAACCTAAATGACACGTGCCAAGAATCTAGAGCCCTAACCACCTCATCGAACGAGGCTTTACAAAATATTCAAGTGTTTAGACCCAAAATTGACGGAGGAGTTTGGTAGAGTTTTTAAATGTCAAATCGTTGAACTCTGATCACTTGACAGCCAAATTTCTAGCCGAAAATCGATTAAAAAGATTTTCCCTAATCTCAATAACCCTTATGTCAAATCGCGAGTATGTAGACCAAAAATTGACAAATGCTATTTAGAACTTATGCGTGACATATCAATAAAAAAATGCTATTCAAAAGTTAAGCATTGCTATTCTATTTCAAATATAAGCGTGACAGACCAATAGAAATTCTATGTGTGACAGACTGACGAAAATTTTATTTGAAAATTATACATGGCAAACGAACGAAAATTATATTTTAAACATACGTTTAGCAGATTGAAGAAAATTCTGTTTTAAACTCATGCATGAAAAAAAAAAAAATTAAAAAAATAAAAGCTTGCGTAACTAATCCTAGGCTGGTTGAACTAGCTTCCTCTGAAGAAGGAAGATTCATGGGAATATTAAATTGACAAGCGATCCCAGTATTTCCAAATGGTCACCTATCTGGTATAGACCAGACTGAACTAACAAGAATCGGTGTGTCAAGTTTATTATGCCGTCGTTCACGCATAATCTATATTTACGGAATATGAGTGACAGACTGGCGAAAGTTATATTTCTAACATAAGCGTGAGCGACTAACGAACATTCTGCTTAAATTATACATGACAGAGTGATGAAAATTCTATTTCAAACTTATGCGTGGCAGACCAACGAGAATCTATTTCATTACAACTCAACGCAAGTTCTATTTCAGATTTATGCTTGGCAGACAAACGAAATTTAAACTTAAAACTTATACACAACAGAGCGATAGACTCACCGAGGGCCGACGAACAAAGACTCTTTTATAAATACTCGGACACACCGCTGAAACCTAAAAACCAAACCAAATGAACAAAATAAAGACAAACGCGCGTGCGCGCACACACACACACATACAAAAATACAAAATATAAACAGAAAAATATGTGAAATAAAAACGAAAACAAAACAATATCGATTGTAAACAAAAATAATTATAAAATATTTCGTCGCCCTCTTGGATATTCGATCGTTGAAAAAAAAATTCCTTTGTGATTTATCGATTGACTTTGAAAACGAATGTCATCTTCATCGATAGAGATCGGCACACTTTACATCTGGAGTAGATGTTTCTATTGGTGGCGATTATCATTGATTTATTGGTATATCGATCAAATGTTAATCTGGTTTCTATTCACGGGCATTCGATTCAAACATTTTGAATATTAAATTAGAATGTCTGTTCTCCTTTCAACTACATATCAGGGAATGTGGAAACCTTTCGGGTTATCTGATCTTGGAAATTTTATATAAAAAAAGTCAGATTATTTAAAGTATTTTAGAGGGGCGTTCCAAAAATGGTGCCTTCCATTATTTTAATTCCGCCCCAATAGATCAGGGAGAATCATAAACCGCAAGGTGACTTAACTTATGAATTCATAACCCGAAAATTGTATCTATCTACGTTTCTGATTTTTTTTTTAAATGAGGGTTGGTTATTCGTATTATTTTGATTCTTCGGACTACTTCATCTTGTGTGCCATGTTCACAAAGTTTCGGTTGATGTAACCTCCGACCTTCTTCACGTGTATCTTGTCGAACTCGGGAATTTGAACGGAATTTCTAACGGAACCCTTGAGAGACGCTCAAGGGTACAAAAATAAGAATTGTCCCAGTCGTGAAGGATTTCTCCTCCACCGAAAGAGAACAAGAAATGGAAGTGCGGCATCCGAAGAACAGATGCTGCACTTTGATCCTGACCAAAAGGCCAAGAGTAGCGGTGAACCCGTGGAAAAAGAAAGGGAAAACAGGCAGCTGTAAACGACGAAGAGAAGAGAAAAAAAGATAAGATCGTAGCTTATGGTGGAAGAACGTGATGACGTTAAATTGGCCATGACAGCCCGTGGGTGGCGAGGATACCAATGAAATTCCGATCTATAAAGCAAACAGTCGCCGAACAGCGGGGCGACACGTGACCCTATTGAAAAAGACGCGTGGCCTTTGTGGAATCGGATTCAGCTGTTTTTATGTCCTCTCAAAAATAATTAAGTTAGGCATCTCTGTTTTTATGTCCTGTCAAGTTCCATTAGGGAACACCCGAATGCCAACAGAGAAAGAAAGACAGCTCCTTTTTTGGGTATGGGCCGCCTGGCGAAGATTTGACGGACAGTGATCCCTTAATTCTGATTGGCCAACGATCTGAAACGGGAAGAGACCCAGTCCACGCCCCCACAATATAAGCAGCGAGCCTTGAGAGAGTAAGAGAGAGAGCTTTGTTTCCTTGGGTCCGACGAACGAAGATTCCCCCATCGACTGTCCCTGTCACGTAGATAATTGAGTTGTCTGTCGGAGAGAGAGAAGAGAAAACCTCGCAGTTAACAAGTGACCAGTCCCTAACTAAACAGCTAACTGCGATTGTACCCTGATTGAATACAAAGAAGTTTAAACAAAAAGAAACGCTTATTGACTTGGTCCCTTCAATTGTTTTTGCATGACAAGTCTGTTTTAGGAAACCGGCCGTGACATCATCGCTGAGGAAACATCAAAACCGACAACCGGGGTCATTCCACCACTGGACGACGCGCGGGTGACGTAAGTGTCACATAACTGGTGTCGATGACCTGTGATACTTCGTTTCGGTAGGAAACGTGCGAACGAATTTCCACGGGCACATAATTTTTTTTTTCTTTCTCTCTCGAGGGCATAAGATCTCCCTGTGAGAGTGGGAATGGAAAGTTGAAAGATTGAAAAAAAAAAGAAAAAGAAAACGAACTAAACAAGGAGGGAGAAAAAGAGAGAAAGCCAAAATTGAAAAAAAAAAGAAAAAAGGAAAGAAAGTAAACTCGAAACCAAAGCGCATCTTGAAAAAAAAAAGAAAAAAGAAAGAAAAAAAAAAAAAAAACGCCACGAGTGAAGCCAGACGACGAACTTTTATCAACTGATTATAAAGTCTGAACAGCTCGTTAGTCATTCTCATCCACCAGCCAGAAGAACACAAGTGCATCAGACCGGGTAAGTCCATTTTTTTTTGCTGGTTCCCTCTTTTGTATGCTTTGCTTTCAGCGGCTGTCTGTGTTTTGTGTTGGGCGCTGTTACACCTTGTAGGGGGCGAGGAGTGGTAAGAGTGAAAAAAAATAGATAATAACATAATGTATTCTCAGGGAGGACTCGGGGCGGGTCAGTCGATGGGGGAAGGGTCAGAGCAGACTGTTGAGATGCAGATGACCATGGAGCGGCCACTGTGGGGAATTAGCGTACCCGCATATGGGGGAGACCCGAGGGGAGTCAAGGAGTGGTTGTCGATAATAGAAAAAAAAAGATTAGTATACGGGTTGACCGATAGAGAAATGGTGCTGCTTGCCTGTGACGGAGCAGTCGCAGCGGCCTCAGAATATATATGCAAATGCTTGGAAAGCAACCCAAGCATAGCCTGGTCTGATTTTCGCGATCAGGTGAAGAGTAAATTCGCCGGCGAAAAGACCACGGTGCAGGCGGTGCGCGAGCTGTCTCGAATAGAGATGGCCAACGGGGAGAGCGTGGATGAACTGGTCGACCGCATGCAGGAACTGGCGGTCCTGGCGTATCCAGTGTCCGAACACCGCGAGATGCCCACAACCCAAGCAATGCTAGTTGACACGATGGTAGATGCATTGCGGGACGAAGCGACCAAGATAGAGGTGCTAAAGAGTTGCCCAGACACTCTAGAAGAAGCACGCAAAATAGCTAAGAACTATGCGTGGTTGCAGAAAAGAATAATGGGAGAGGAGTCGCGAGATAGGAGCGGGGAACTGGGGAACAGAATGAGATATGGGGCCGGAGGACGCGCCCGGAGCCAGCCTGGATTGGTGTGCTGGAACTGTGGCGGCGAGGGCCACAGGTCGAGAGAGTGCCCCACTGTCCACGAGAAGACACCCCGACATAATGGGGGAGTAAGAGTGGGCATCGTAAAGACCGAACTGAACGCGTGTCAGAGAGGAGGTAAAATTGACCGTTTCTCCTACAGCCACCAGTCCCACAGGTGTTGGCGGTGTGGAGACCTGAGACATATTAGGAGGGACTGTCCTGACCGAGGAAAAAGCCACCCGAGGGCGAAAGATCCTCTGGAGAGAGGGAATCAGAACCAAACCCCACCCCCTCGGCGAATCTGTAGAGAAAGAGAGGTAGGGCAGACAGGTAGGGTTGGAAAGAAACCACTGTCACAAGTTGCGATGCTCACGGGAGCGGGGTATCAGGAGAGAACCCTGAAACAGGAAAAGAGGAGAGCCCAGGTGTTCCCTCCGCTCACAAAAAAGGGAGAACTCACCTGTAATGTGACGATAGGAGCCACGCAGGTGAAGGCTCTGGTTGACACCGGAGCGATAATATCCCTAATAGACGCGGACGTCTGTCGGACTGTGGCAGGGAGGAGAAGGTTGTACCCGTCGGATGTAGGGCTCAGTCAGGCCGACGGTAGCTGGATGTCGGTGACAGGGAAGGTATGGCTACCCGTACGAGTGGCCGGAAAGAAAGAGAATTTCCCCCTGTATGTGGTACCCGGGCTATGCAACGAAATGATTCTGGGAGAGGATTGGCTCCGACCGAGGGGAGCCACTCTGAGTTTTAATCCAGACGCGCTAACGGTGAGAGGGGTGAAGATACCACTAGGTGACACAAGGTCTGTCCCTCTCCCTATGGGAGCTGACAGCAACAGGAAGCTTTCCCCAAGAACGGTCGGGGCCTGTATGGGCAAGGTGGATAGCACCAAGGAACAGGGAGGAAAATTGTCCCAAGTCAAACGGGTAGCGACGTATAAGGTTAATAAGAAGGGAGTAACTCCTACAGATCCAGTAGTCCGAGAATCAGGGACGGTCCTCAAGGCGACGGCCGATAGGACTAATAGGACCAGGAAGGTCAAGAAGAAAAAAAGGCAGCGTTTACTGGACAGTTAAGACAGGGTGACCAAGTTTGGATGAGGGAGACGGATAAAAAGATAAAGAATCCCGGGGGTAGTCAAACGCGAGATGAGGACAGAGTTCCTGACGACTATAGGGACGACACCGAGCGACGGTTTAAGACAAGAGAGACGACCTCTATAGAGCCTAGAAATATAGAGACGGACGGAAGGGTGGAACGGGAAATTTTAGGGTTCCACTCCACCAGCTATAGGAGGTCACGAAGAGTAGGCGCGGCTTATGAAGAAAAGAGAGTGGAATGGCAGTTGACCGCAGAGTCAGCCGAGGAGTCGAACGAAGGAGATGAAGAGTGTCCAATACCCATCTCCTGGCTCCAGCAAATGGGGAGAGGTGAACCGAGGCTGCCGTTGAGGGGAGCAAGAGACTCCCTGTCCCAGGAGTAGTGTGACGTCCTTCCACCAAGGACCAGTGGGGGTCAGTAGGACAGAGACGGAAGGTTGGAGCGACATCTTCAGGTTTAAATGTGGTGCAGCTGTTTTCTCTGTGGATGCATGGAGGGCCCCCATGTGTTCGCACTGTTGGCAGATTGTGTCGCGGACTGACCTTGGAGGTAGCTAGGGACTAAAACGGAAGGCTTCAGGGGGAGGGGCGCCGTAAATAGCAGGAAAGAACTATAAGTAATTGAGAAGTATCTCGCAGTGAGTAAATTGGCCAACGGGGAGAGTAACTTAGTATGAGAAAGTCACGTATTGTCCGAGGGTGTCTTGGGGGAATTTAAACTGTCGGGAAAAAAGGGCTTGGCCTGAGATTTTCCCAGTTGAAGGAAAACTGTGATAATTAAATCGTGGAGAAGCAGTTTTGTGACTGTAGAGAGAACTACGTGATGTTATCGGCACTTACCTTTGAGAGGAGGCTTAAGTAATTTGAGCAATTCGTGAACTTTGACGAAACATTTTAGTTGGACGTCGGCTGTATTTTTATGTAGCGATGTTGAACGCTGTTGTGAGAATTAAATTGTGTAGAGGTGTGTTTTGTGTATGCAGCGAGAGAAAAAAAAATGGAGATATAAATTTCCGAGAGTTGAATTGATTTTTGAAAAAAAAAATTTGCACCTCAGTCGGATTCGAAACCGAGGGTACTGAGGGCAATTCGAGTTTTGACTGCGTGGCAGTGAAGTAGCTTGACCTCGAAGCACTCAGAGATAGGTGAATCGCTGTGGAGATGCGACTTTACAACGACATGCTTGGTTCGGGTCTTTGCAGCCACCAGAGTACCACATTTACTCCGTTTTCGTTCTGCTGACTTCGGTCGTTGCAGAGTGGATAGGATTGGATTTCAATAGGACCATCCATCGAGGAGGGATGTGGCAGCCTGAGCAGGCGCTAGTGATATTGCAGTGGAGCAGAGTTGCATCCACGATTAGGAAGCCGAGTTGGTCCAGTGACAGTTGGTTGGACCGAGCAGGCGAGGAGATAACTAAGGATGAGAAATCTCCTCAGCGGAGAAATTAGAAACGATAGAGAACGATCCGAAAGTGCTGGCACCGCTGGGGAAAATAGTGATTCTGTGCCAAATGTCACCAGGGTGGAGGTGACCGCGTTGAGAGGATTATTTTCCAGGTGCAGATATTTAGAGGAGAAATGACCAATATAGTTGACGTCATAATGACAGGACTGTTAGAACTGGACTATCTGGTGTAGACATATTTTAAATTGTCGGCTGTGGCCGGCGGGACAGTCGCTGATGTTAATCTCGGAACGTGTATGTGCGCAGTTAGGTGTGTTGTCATCGGGAAACCTGTACCCCCAGCATAGTGGCCCCGGGAAGGTTGAGAGACGTATTATTGAAAATACGGGTTGAGCGACTGCATGATTTAAGGTTGCCTGTGGACCTCGTTAGACAGGCACTGCAGTGCTATGTTGCACTGGGGGGGGCGCACTACCAGAACGCAGACGGCCGGGCAGCTAAGCGAAAGAAGGGCGTCAGCGGATGCAGCCCCGGTTGTGACAGACGCGGTGGGAAGAACAGAGAACGAGTCGGTTCAGATGCCGCCCAAAATGACTCTTAAAATTGTAAGAAAGTAGACCAGAGACAAACAGAAGAGAGAACACACCTATATATGTGTGTGTGTGTGCACACGCACACACTCACAAAAAAAGGAAAAGTTGCATGACATTCCATCTCACACCTATACACACAGCAAGCAAAAGAGAAAGAGAGAAAAAAAGGGAACATTGCATGACACATCTTACACCTGTAAACAAAAGACAAACAGAGACAGAAGAAGAGGGAACGCACCCACCCACACTCACCTAACAAACAAGAGACTTTTTTTCCTTTCATTCCGCTTGGTTCTTGTTTTTTTTTGTTGTTTTTTTTTGTTTTTGTTTTTTTTACTTTATTTTGTTTTTTTTTCTCTGTTTTTTTTTTGTGTTTTGTTTCTTACAACTAACCCGAACAATTAAAACTCCAGAGACTTTATCACTTTTCTTTTGGCATGCGATTAATATATTCTCGAAAGAGGGGCTGGCTCACGATTTGCGATTTTTTTCCCCCTTTTCTTCTCTCTCTCTCATTGAAACGGTCAGTGCAGTTGGCAATCCAGCCATCTGAGAAACAATTCACCTGGCAAAAGGTGTATTTTACGATGTAAAAGACATGTCGATGGGAGGGGAGTGGAATGAGAGACGCTCAAGGGTACAAAAATAAGAATTGTCCCAGTCGTGAAGGATTTCTCCTCCACCGAAAGAGAACAAGAAATGGAAGTGCGGCATCCGAAGAACGGATGCTGCACTTTGATCCTGACCAAAAGGCCAAGAGTAGCGGTGAACCCGTGGAAAAAGAAAGGGAAAACAGGCAGCTGTAAACGACGAAGAGAAGAGAAAAAAAGATAAGATCGTAGCTTATGGTGGAAGAACGTGATGACGTTAAATTGGCCATGACAGCCCGTGGGTGTCGAGGTTACCAATGAAATTCCGATCTACAAAGCAAACAGTCGCCGAACAGCGGGGCGACACGTGACCCTATTGAAAAAGACGCGTGGCCTTTGTGGAATCGGATTCAGCTGTTTTTATGTCCTCTCAAAAATAATTAAGTTAGGCATCTCTGTTTTTATGTCCTGTCAAGTTCCATTAGGGAACACCCGAATGCCAACAGAGAAAGAAAGACAGCTCCTTTTTTGGGTATGGGCCGCCTGGCGAAGATTTGACGGACAGTGATCCCTTAATTCTGATTGGCCAACGACCTGAAACGGGAAGAGACCCAGTCCACGCCCCCACAATATAAGCAGCGAGCCTTGAGAGAGTAAGAGAGAGAGCTTTGTTTCCTTGGGTCCGACGAACGAAGATTCCCCCATCGACTGTCCCTGTCACGTAGATAATTGAGTTGTCTGTCGGAGAGAGAGAAGAGAAAACCTCGCAGTTAACAAGTGGCCAGTCCCTAACTAAACAGCTAACTGCGATTGTACCCTGATTGAATACAAAGAAGTTTAAACAAAAAGAAACGCTTATTGACTTGGTCCCTTCAATTGTTTTTGCATGACAAGTCTGTTTTAGGAAACCGGCCGTGACATCATCGCTGAGGAAACATCAAAACCGACAACCGGGGTCATTCCACCACTGGACGACGCGCGGGTGACGTTAGTGTCACACCTTTATTTACTTAACTAGGTATCATGCTCTTGTCCCGTCAGCCATGACTGAATAGAGGTCCTAAGTAATTCACAACTGTATTTTTCGGTCCGCCAACACTGAGGATTGAACCTTCAATCTTCAGAAGATTTTATTACTTTTACAGCAGATTTTTCCAAGTACTCTAGCCATTGCGTCACTGACCCTCTATCCAGTCCTGGCTGACGGAAAGAGAACATGCTACCCCTGTAAAATAAATAAAGGGTTCCGTTCGAAATTCCATCCAAATTCCCGAGTTCAACAAAAACATTCCTGATTTCAACAAGATACACTTGAAAAAGGTCGGAGGTTACACCGACTGAAACGTTGTGAAAATAGTATCTTTCTGTTGCATATATTGACGGTTTGACACTTCAAGAAAACAACCCCTGTTATTGATGTGCAGCAGAAGCAGATGCACGTCATTGGATATCTTGCAAAAGTGGATTGAGAATAGAGAGGGCTATGTAGACAAATAAATTTTGGAGTGCAAAAAGTTGCTCGTTTTGATGATACCACTTTGGTCTTCGTAGCTTTTCAATTTTTTAATTAATAAAAATAAGAGGCTTTTTTATCATTATTTAAATGCAAACAAGACACAGTGCTGCTTTGACGCAAAGGGCCACTATTTGGGACCAATTTTTAGGGATACTATATAGTTAGCTGAGCAGTGATATGTCTTTCAACATTACACTTGAATGAATTTCTGGAAGTCAGTACAGTCAAGGAGGCAGAGGCTCGGGATGGGTATCCAAAGTCTAGCAGTTCGAGGAAGGAAACCGTACTTACAAAACTGTTTAAGCACTGTCTTAAGAAGAATTACTTGCCAACACCTTGGAAAACTCATCATTATGCCCCGTACTTAAGAATTCAGGTGATCACTCATCTCCCTCTAAGTACAGACCAACAAGTCTTCTGTGCGTCATGAGTAAGTTACTGGATTCTGTGTTAAATAGAGAAGTAGTCAACCACCTCAGCAAAAATAACCTACTCAGTGATATGCAATATGGTTTCCGTTCTGCTAGATGTGCTAACGTTTATATCTTATAGGATTAGTGGATCTGTCGACGGAAGCTTCCTTTCTAGGGCAATTACTCTTGACATATCAAAGGCCTTTGATATGGTGTGGATGAAAGTCTACTCCACAAAATCTCCAGCTACGGTATAGCTGGAAATGTCCTCAAGTATTAAATCATTTCTCTCTGATAGGTTCATAAGAGTAATGGTAGATGGGAAGAAATCAGAAGCTCACAGTATTAATGCTGGAGTCCCTCAGGGGTCCATCTTGGGCCCAACGCTCTTTATGATCTGCATCAATGAGCTCCCAAATCATATCCTAAGATCATTCGTAGACATTTATGCTGACGACACTACCAAAGGCCGTACTTCAACACTTCAAAGGCCGTAAACGACCAAGTTCTGTCTGATTCTCTCTTCTCTGATCTTGAGCACATGGTACAAAAGAAGGGACTGGTTAATTTTACTGCATCTGAAACCAAGCTTCTCTCTTTTCATCATCAAATTTCTGTTCCCTGTTTTGGCACCAATTGAAATGAATGGCTCTTGGTAATCACTGGCAGATGAATTAAGAATCGCGTTGACTATCTAGAAAAATAAATTTTGGAGCACAAAAAGTCACTCGTTTCTATGGTACCACTCGCGTCCTCGTAGCTCTTCGTCTTTTTGAGTTAATAATAGTAGGCATTACTTCTGGAACGTCCCTCGTTTTTCTCTTTTTCTTCTTCTTCTTCTTCTTCTTATTATTATTATTGTTATTATTATTATTATTATTATTATTATTATTATAATTATTATTAGGCTTCATTATTTTATAGTTATCATTCAACTTATATATAATAAATATTACTCTTAAACAATAAATGAGGCCACAGTTTATTCAATTTTTAAAAGGATGTTTTAATATAAAGTTTCTGGAAATTGTACTATTAAAAGAACATCTCTTCAATTTAATTAATGGCGAGTTTGTCTACCTACTCGCTTTTTTCACAATAAATTATCGATAAATTGCATATTTCTCATACGACGATATTGTAAAAAATATTTTTCTTTTTAGCTATGAAGTTTCTGTACATGCATTTCGACATCCATTTTTTTTACTAATTAGAAACATAAAATATTATTTAGGTAGAAAATTAACTCATCTTTCACTTGCTTACATTTGTTGGATATTTGTTTTTGCTTTTTGTTTTTCCCTCCTTTTTATTGACTCTAATTAAAATGCCCAACACCTAAATATATATATATATATATACATATATATACATATATCACGTTTTTGGAGATACAAAAATAATAATTACTAGCAGATGTAGATTTCCACATTAGGAATAAAATTATTTTTTATTGATCATTTCTTTCTCTGTCCAAGGGAAAAATAGATTTTATATATATATATATATATATATATATATATATATATATATATATATATATATATATATATATACATACATACATATATATATATATATAGTCCTGGTCAAAATCATAAGACCACTTAAGAAAGTAAGCGTTTATGCATATTATCGAATTTTTAATCAAACAAATAGTTGAAACCATTCCCAAAAGGGAAAATATGATGGAAAAAACGAAATCTGCCCCCTCTCTCTCTCTCTCTCTCTCTCTCTCTCTCTCTCTCTCTCTATATATATATATATATATATATATATATATATATATATATATATATATATATATATATATATATAAGGAAAGAAAATATTTTTTTTTCTTCTTTACCTGCCCTGTAAGCGTATTTTATAAGTCGAAAATTGAAAATAATTACGTATATAAATGTATACGTTTTAAAATCTAAAAAAATTGTTAATATAAAAAATGTATTGATTTTAGCCTTCAAAACTTATCAATTTATATACGTAATTATTTTCTATTTTCATATATATATATATATATATATATATATATATATATATATATATATAATTTTTTTAAAAGCCAAAGACAATGCGGAGAAAGACCGGAATTATGAAAGTAAAGAAAGAAAAACAAACAAATGTAGACGGGTATTCTTGAGTAGAGGAGTGTCTAGCCTTTATTCGTCTATCTTTCCTCACCTCAATGTATAATTATTCATATGCTGGTATGTCCGGTGTATGTAAAGTCCGTGGGTGATATGGAACTTTGATTAATTTCGAGAGAAAAGGGCCTCTCTTTTTCAAAAGACAAAAGTGGATTCAGGGCAATTGCTCTTGACATATCTAAAGCCTTTGATAGGGTATGGCATAAAGGTTTACTTCATAAGATCGCTAGCTATGGTATAGCTGGAAAAGTCTTCTCAATTATTAAATCATTTCTTTCTGATAGGTTCATAAGAGTAGTAGTTGAGGGGCAAAAATCAGAAGCTCACAGTATTAATGCCGGTGTCCCTCAGGGATCCATCCTGGGCCCAACTCTTTTCCTGATCTACATTAATGATCTTCCAAATCATATCCTTACATCATTTGTAGACATTTATGCTGACGACACTACCATTTATGGTAGCACATCTAAGACAGTAAACGACCAAGTTCTCTCCAATTCTCTCTCCTCTGATCTTGAGCACGTAGTACAATGGGGAAAGGAGTGGCTGGTTACTTTTAATGCATCTAAAACCAAGCTTCTCTCTTTACATCATCAACATTCTAATTCACATTTGTCATCAATTGAAATGAATGGCTCTCGTCTTCAGGAGGCCTCAAGTTTTGACAAGCTTCTGGGCTTGACCATTACTCCTGATCTTAAATGGAACACGTATATCAAATCTGTTGCCAAGGCCGCTGGAAAAATGGTGGGATCTTTCTATCGATCCAGTAGATATCTCACTGCTGATGCTATTCTCTACCTATATAAGAGCCAGGTACGTCCAAGGATGGAATACTGTTGCCACATCTGGGCAGGAGCTGCTAGAAAGGACTTGTCCTGCCTTGATAGAGTTCAAAATAGACTTCGTAGCCTCGTAGGAGATGTCCTTTTCTCCTCCTTGCAACCTCTATCTCACAGAAGAGATGTTGCGAGTTTGTCTCCGATGTATCGTTATTTTCATGGAAAGTGTTCAACTGAGCTTAAATCTATGGTCCCCCCTCGCCAAACTTTCACAAGAAACACTCGTCTAGCTGTAAACACTATCAATAATTTCCCCCACTCTTTATCTGTGCCTAAACCTAAACGTAGATTCCATGAACAAAGCTTCTTTCTTAGAACTGCACGCCTGTGGAATTGTCTTCCGTTTTCCTGCTTTCCGGCTGACTACAATATGGTTGTGTTCAAGTCTAAAGTAAATAAGTTCTTGATGAGCCGTTCCATATAAGTTATTAAATTTACCAAATTTTCATTACTAATGATTACTATATTGACCAATTTCTACTGTACACGCTTTAACCCTTATCCTTGAGTGGCCTCTTGGCCTTGATAATGTGGTGATGCCTTTGTAAAAAAAAAAAAAAAAAAAAAAAAAAAGGATGGCGGAAAAGAACGTGACAGGACTGCAGAAACAGGGCAGGGTCAGTTGGGTGTAATTTTATTGTACTTATTTATTTTTTATTATTTCTGTTGTAAGCTTTAGTTATATATATATATATTTTTTCCTTTATTTTATACAATATTGTATAATTTATTATTATTATTATTACTGTTATTGCTATTGTAATCGTTCTTCTTATTAATATGATTGTTATTGTTGTTATTATTATGCGGACAAGGGGCTTCATTCTTTAGAATAATAGTATCGCAGTGAAGATTCACGTGACCTGTTGTGTGAGGGGGGGGGGAGAAGATAACAGTTTAAGACCTTATTTTATCTCTTTTTAATGTATTATATATATATGTTTTATACTAGTTTGTATTACACCCAATTGTCCCTGCCCTGTTTCTGCAGTCCTATCACGTTTTTTCCGCCATCCTGAATCCACTTTTGTCTTTTGAAAAAGAGAGGTCCCTTTCTCTCGAAATTAATCAAAGTTCCATATTACCCACGGACTTTACATACACCGGACATACAAGCAACTTGGTTATAAATAATTATACATTGAGGTGAGGAAAGATAGACGAATAAAGGCTAGACACTCCTCTACTCAAGAATACCCGTCTACATTTGTTTGTTTTTCTTTCTTTACTTTCATAATTCCGGTCTTTCTCCGCATTGTCTTTGGCTTTAAAAAAAATCTATATATTTCTTTACCAACACTGCTTCAAGCAAACTACTACCTACTCTTTATATATATATATATATATATATATATATATATATATATATATATATATATATATATATATATATTACTTTCTCCAAACTCCGAATCATCCTTTTTGTGTTTTTTGAAAATTATATAGAAAATGGAAATTATATAGACAATAATTGAATAAAAAACTTCTGTACTTTTAAATAACATATGTCTCAATGAGAACATGCTGCCTAAATATACTTATATATATATATATATATATATATATATATATATATATATATATATATATATATATATATACTTAAATAAATTTTTGGAGGTACAGAATTTATATATAGTTTTGAAAATAATAAGCAGAAGTTTCTCGAGAGTTCTTTCGGCTATCATCTCATCAGGAGAAAATCAATAGCGTACAAAATAATATTAGTCGAAAATAAAGAGTTCTAATAGGGAACTTATAAAATGGACCAAAAGTACGGGGACACTGAAATAAATACACGTTAATAAATTTATTTTAGTGTCCCCTTGATTTTTTTTTTTTACACGGTGATCACCACTTATCAAAGCCCGGAAGCCACTCAGGGATAAGGGTTATTGCAAGTACATTACGTTAGTGTGGAGATTTGATAAAGTGTTTACTTAAGGAGGCGGTTCATTAGGAATTTGTTAACGTTGGACTTGAAGACATCCAAGTTGTAGTCAGGTGGAAAGCAGGCAGACGGGACAGAGTTCCACAGGCACATTTAATAAGTTCCCCATTAGAACTCTTTATTTTCGACACAATATTATTTTGTACATTATCGATTTTCTCCTGATGAGATGATAGCCGAAAGAGCTCTCGAGAAATTTCCGCTTATTATTTTCCAAACTATATATATATATATATATATACTGCCTAAATATACTTTATATATATATATATATATATGTATATACATACATATATATATATATATATATATATACTGCCTAAATATACTTTATATATATATATATGTATATACATATATATACTGCCTAAATATACTGTATATATATATATATATATATACTGCCTAAATATACTTATATATGTATGTATATATATATATAAAGGCTATTTAGGCAGTATATATATATATATATATATATATATATATATATATATATATATATATTATGCTTTTTGGATCATTTTGGACCATTTGGAACTTACCTGTTGGATTGGAAATTTTTAATTCTACCGTGTTTGGATTTTACCATTCTTGGATTTTTTACCCTTCACCGGACTATCCATTCATGTGAAATCTTCTTATCATTTTTCTTTTACCTCCTACTCCCCTTACCTCACCCTTTTTTTAATCAAGTAAGACCTGTGACTTACTTGTAGTTTCACTAAATACTTTTACATGCAAAATCCGATCCCGCATTTTGCTAATTCCTGCCCTCTGATGAGAAGGAGAGTATTTCTTCGAAACTCCGCGGATTAAGGACTATCCACTTGTGCTTCCTTTTTAAAATTAAATATGTTTTAACTCTTTTTCAAG
>NC_136501.1:23720607-23723107 GCF_053919585.1 Euprymna scolopes
CAGGCAAGTTAGGTACCAAAATGGAGCTTATGACCCAGCGGATGTTTTAGTGATATTTATATTCATGTTTGGTGCATGGAAATGCATTAAAAATGCAAAAAATGCAAAAAAAAAAAAAATAAATAAATAAAAAATAACGATTTACTAAACATCGTTTTATTTACTGGATACTTTTCCGGTATTTACCGGAAGTTATTATCTCCCTTAGTTAATTCGATTGTATGTGTGTGTGTGTGTGAGAGAGAGAGAGAGAGAGAGAGAGAGAGAGAGAGAGAGAGAGAGAGAGAGAGAGAGAGAGAGGGTTCAAAATGAAGCTTATGACCCAGCGGATGTTTTAGTGATATTTATTGTTTGGTGTATGGAGATGCCAAAAAATAAATAAATAAAAAAATAACAATGCAAAAAAAAAATAAATAAATAAAATAAATAAAAAATAACGATTTACTAAAGAACGTTTTATTTACTGGATATTTTTCCGGTACAAGGACTCAAGTTTTCTCAGCTGGGCAAACCTGGGTTCTTGTGACAATAAAAAACTACAAGACTGTGAGAAATATTTGAAAAATAATAAAATATATCTATTGACTAAATAATTATGTTGAAAAATTCGATTAGTGGAATAGGAGGCTAGTAGATTAGAAATTGAATTATATAAACCCACCTGAGTTTTTGGATTAACAAAACAGCCACGAGCATAGCATGTAAATAAAACGAATTGTGTGACTTAAAAACTAACATATCTGACTACAATAACCAGCCTTTAAATCTGAAAATAAAATAACTTGTATGCTAGTTAATTTAATTAAATAATGATATTGAAATTTGTCTAATGGCACCTGGAAATTGAATTATAGAAACTAACGGGACAGGGACTCATTCATCTGTAATATATTGATGTTGGCATGCTGTAGATGTTCAGCGTAAATGAAGACGCTCTGATATTATTTTAACTCTTTTGTTAAAACTGCAAAAGTATTTATCTAAGCTAGTAGGGACACCCGGCGCAGTCCGGTCGTAAAGTACCCTTAAATATGATATTGTAATTCTTGAACATTTCGTATATATTATTATAGAATCAATGTTCTATCAATTTTTATATATTATAAAGTTGCGATTTAAAAAAAATATCCATATGACTTGGGTGCATCATCTTCAATCGAAACCGAAACCAAAGTCTTTATTAAAGTTTGTGTCTATTTTCATTCTATGGAGGCTAGGCGCGAATGCAGACCCCACGATTTTATTATACCATCCCTATTTAAGTTAAAACATACTTATCAAAGTATTCTTATGTGCATCTATATCAAAAACACTTGTAAACGTTTTTTTTAATTTTCATTTCCATACTTTGTGGGCCAGGCGCGAACGCAGACCCCACAATTTTAATGAACCACCTTTCTGCCAGATCAAACATACCCATTCCTGTGTCTCGATACATATTCTATCATTATATGTAATCAGTTTTCTATAATAGTCAACCATATAGGAGCCTACTCGTGACCACACACACACACACACACACACACACACACACACACACACACACACACACACACACACATATATATATGTGTGTGTGTGTGTGTTTGTGTGTGTGTGTGTGTGTGTGTGTGTGTGCATACATATTAATATATAACTTGAGTTCCTTCAGCTATAATTGAAACCCAAAGCAAAACTTTTAAAGAATTCTTGATAAAATTATTTATAAAAATCTGACGACTTAAATGCAATCAGCTATAATTGAAACCGAAACCAAAAACTTGTGAAGAATTCTTGGTCAAATTATTTATTACAGGAAATGGAAGTCCCTAACAATTAAAAGACAGTACTCAGATATAAACGTGAGAGACAAAATAAATAACACACCCGCTCTCCTATTAATATACAGATTATTGCGAATCTGAAATCTAGCTCCATTATCACGATGGCATGATGTTAGCTTATGAAGAAAATGTAAACACTAACTGAAGCTATAAAATATTTGGTCTTAATCCTAAAAGTAATAACATGCACGTTGAAAAAGAATTAAGTAAATAATAATTTTGAAAATGTACTCAGTAAAATATAATAAATTGAATTATTTAAAAACTTAGTTTCGAAACCAGTTTTTTTTACCCCGTGATTACCGGAAGTCGGAAAAACTAAAGCACAGGCAATAGAAAGGATAGAAATGCCGACTATCTACTATTACAGAATCCGAGAAATTTTTTTAAAGCAAATGTTCTAATTTAAAATATAGATAAAGCATGCTCTATATTATATATATATGTCGTTTATAAAAAATAATTACTTGGAGTTTTGATAAGATAGGTTCTCATCAATAGACTGTGAAACTCTTAACAAATTGATTTTACCACGCGCTAATGAGACCTAGTTATGCAAATGAACTATTGTATACTTGTATGCCAACACAGGAGAAGGCCTGAAACAATTGCACCCAAGGTGTTACCAATAAATCTATATATCTATAAAAGTGAACGTGTCTGTGTTTGTACATTTC
>NC_136501.1:23728107-23730607 GCF_053919585.1 Euprymna scolopes
TCCTTTCAGGAATCTTCAGTGCAAGGTGTCACGATTAATACCAATCGAACGATTCGAACCCCGCATCATGAGACACGTCTGGCTCGATTTAGCGAAGACCTAATCCATTCGGCTACCATTAACCGCGTGAAATAACGTCGAATTTAAACATTTTAATTTTAAATGTTCATTTACGTCAGTCAGAGAGTGATCTAATCGTTATACGATGATCTATGCATAAGAGCTAAATTGACCGACTTTAATTCATCTGAAAGTGCTCAACGATAAGAAACGAGTTTCTTATATATATATATATATATATATATATATATATATATATATATATATATATATATATATACACACACACAAATCATCTAAATGCGACTTTGTCTGTGTGTGTATGCGTTCATTCCTTATAGACTTCAAAACGGCTGAACAGATTTTCTTTAAAATTTACAGAAGTTTAGTGTATAAGTCTGGGAGTGATCTTAGTTAAATTTTGTCTCAGAATACCTCCGATAATTATAGATAATCGATAATCGAAACCGTTATTTTAATTTATCTATCATCAGTAAAGCCATTTTTTTCATGTCGTCGCTTAGCAGCAGTAACAGAAAAACGGACTGTGAAAATTCTACTGTGGGTAAGTTGATAGCGTGTTTTTTTTGTTCTTTTTTTTTGTATGACGTGGTCTGTATGTTCAGACTCCGTACGTAGATTTCTTTTTTTTTCTTCAAAGAATTTTAAAAGACTTGAAAATTTACGTTTTTTTTTTTTTGTAGGTTACAACTCATCACGTAAATTTCTTTATGTTTTTTTCGTTTACTGGAAAGAAGTTTATATAAAATAATTTTATAAAAGAAACTGTAGGTTCTCTAGAGTGCAATGTAGAATAACATATTTTGGACTAAGTTACTGCATGAAGGCATGTGAAGCTTCCTCCAGTGATTTCACGGATTTCGATGACAATAAAATATAAAAGTGTGAAATATTCAATCACGGACAACGTAGGGTTTCACTGCTACTATATATATATATATATATATATATATATATATATATATATATATATATATAATTTAAAGGAGATTAGAACAATAGTCTAAAGAGCTAAGTGTATTTTAATGTAACAGTGAAATTACTAGTTTAATTAAAATACAGGAAATAGAAAGTGCTCGTTGTAATTCAGATATATAATAAGCTCGATAGTTAAATGTCCTAGAGCTAATTCAATATTAAGTAATGTGATTTATAATTTAAAAATTTAAAAAAAATTTTTAAATTTAAAAATCAAATTTTAATTAAATTAAAAATCAGTTTCATAAGAAGGAACAACAACAAAATCAATTATCTGATTTTGTTGTTGTTCCTTCTTATGAAACTGATTTTTAATTTAATTAAAATTTGATTTTTAAATTTAAAATTTTTTTTTAAATTTTTAAATTATAAATCACATTACTTAATATATATATATATATATATATATATATATATATATATATATATATATATATATATATATATTAGTAACAAAATATAGTACAGTATATAATACCCAAGTATATAATCAAATAAAATTATAAATAACACCATAAGGCGGAGCAGCAAAATAATATAAAAAGGCTTTCAACACCTAACGGTAAACAGCAACTTTTATTTTCGTAGACCTTTCGACGACGGCTACAACGAATCATATGAATAGGATATCTCATTGTGCCGTTGGCAGTTTCCCTTCAGGCGACCGAAGATATTCCTTAGGAAATAACTTACCTCCTACCCTTAATAGAAAATAGCAGTAAAAACAAAAATAGGATTTTTTCAAAAGATACATATGATTCCTTCTTACTAAAAACATACAAACAAAAATATGTTTTTAATTTTTTTTTTTTTTAGAAAACAAAAGCGATGCAGAAGATTATGCGACTCGAAATACTCTGGAAGCGGTGTCAGATAAAAATACGCATTTGCTTAAAAAAAAAGATGCTCTGATGAAAAAAATAAAAACGGATATTCTGTTTTAGTCGCTCGAATTTCACAGATGATTTTGTGATCTCGGGATATATTAAGGTATTAATATTTGTCAAAATCGGACCGTTCTTTCTTTAATTGGATTTTTTTTTTGTTATAGCTTTTCGATAATTATCAGAGACATTCAATGTCCACTGCTAGACAAAGAAAGTTGTGTTAATTAAAAAAAAAAAAATCAGCTCAGATGTCGAAGTTCGATAGGGACCGAAACCACACACACACACACACACACACACACACACACACACACACACACACACACACACACACACACACACACACACACACAGACAAGTGTATTTTATATATACATAGACACACTGCAATTTTCCGTTTTTCTTTTATGGCAACCATGTTTTTACCAAAACCGGTTACATCAATTAAAATCTATAATCATTCTACACAAGATCGGAAAAATAGGATTTGAATAGCCAATAAAATAGAGGAATATCATTCAAGTCGGCCTAAAACATCTGAACATCTCTGTTAG
>NC_136501.1:23735607-23758107 GCF_053919585.1 Euprymna scolopes
AGACCTTTCTGTGTTTGCCATTTCTAATACTTCTTTGGTCCTGGATATGACCGTAAACTATATCCAGTGGTGAGGCTCCAGCTTGCAGGCTTTGGGGAGTGTGGAGCCACCCTTTAATTGCCATTGCTCTCAAGTCCACTCTGACCCGGAGTGGTAGTACCTGTTAGGGTCCCAACTATGGGTTAAAAAGAAACCGACTTGAAAACAACAAATATATTCTATTAAAAAAATTTTCTTCAAAATCTTTGGATTCGGCATTAAATAACCTGAAAAGGGTTGATAAGCCATAAAACAAAACCAACCAACCAACCAACCAACCAACCTAATACTTCTTGATTTGTTTTCTTTTCCGTCCAAGATATCTTCAAAATTTCTCCACAATTTCAGTTGCCTCTAGTCTCTTTCTCGTGCTGTTGGTGATTGCCCAGCACTTACACAGATATTTATAATTGAATAGTTTAGTAACGTTTAATTGGTCACCAATTTGATTTAGTTATGCTGGTTTATTTAACGGCAAATCGATCTCACTTGGGGTTATTTAATGCCTAAGCAGAACACATCTGTTGTAAATGTCAATACAATTATGCCATTTTTTCTGAATTCTCTGATTTATACCTTGCTTCCTTTGCTTCAGTTATTTCACTCGCTGGTCTAGTGGCCTCCATCTGTAACGGAGCGCGGTCGAGCGTATGCAAATTCCGAGTCGTGTGCGAAATTACGTCACGGTAAAAAAAATACTCTAAAAAGAGAGAGAGTACGTTAGATGAGACGATCACGTTAGATACATGGTTGATAGCCGTAACGAGAAGTCACGCGTGCCGGGAGAATGAGGAAATAAATATCGTTGTTACGAAAAAAAAGGAGTCGAATTTTTTTTTTTACCATAGGTATCACCACTTATCAAGGTCCAGAGGCCACTCGAGGATAAGGGTTAAAGAGTGTACAGTAACTAATTGAACAATATAGTAAGTGTTAGTAATGGAAATTCGTGTAAATTTGTTAACTTAAGTGGAACGGCTCATCAAGAACTTGTTTACGTTGGACTTGAAGACAACCATATTGGAAAGCAGGCGAACGGAAGACAGTTATTACTAGGGCCGTGACAACAAAATATTCTTTTCATTGTTTAGACTCTCGAGTATATATGCGATACAGTTAGACACAGCTAATCAATCGAGAACCATATCACTCTATATAAAAGCATATGATATCAACAGATACACACTCGAGAGTCAAAAAAATGAAAAGAATATGCTGTTGTCCTAGCCCTAGTTATTACTTGTTCTATGTCCTTTGCGATGTAGACTGCATACAATGTGTGGGTTCCGTGCGTAAACATCGGTAACACTATTCCTATGGCCTTCGTCAGGTGGTTAACGGGCGCAGTGGATAGAGACGTTCAATCGCTACGGTTCCTGGTGAGCATTGTCTGAAGATAATGGTTTCAATCCTACCCAAAGTCGGCCAGAGGCTTAGTTGACCAAAACGTGATGAGACGACAACAACTATGGAAGGCAGTAATTGCTGAGGATGCAATTAGGGGATTTAGAGTTTCAACACCGTCGTGGTTAGGTCCTGAATATGACCTTAAACTATATCCGATAGTGAGGCCCCAGCTTGCGGGCTTTGGGGAGTATGGAGTCACCCTTTAATTGCCATTGCTCCCAGGTCCACTCTGACCCGGAGTGGTAGTACCTGTTAGGGTCCTAACTATGGGTTATATAGAAACCGACTTGAAAAAAAATATTCTATTAAAATTTGTTTCTTCAAAATCACTGGATTCAGCAATAAAAAACCCAAAAAGGGTTGATGTGCCGTAAAACGAAAACAACCAACCAATACTCGACATATGGACTAAAATAAATAATCTATAATACAGAAACTATTTGTGAAAACAGTAGTTCGAATAATCTGAACCAGCTGAAATTATATGGAATGAGAAATATATTTCACTTTCAAATATGTTTTGATAAAGCTGATATCTTTCTGGAAAGCGCAAGAAATGAGTTTTTTCGACGGATCAATAACACGCGCCAAATATGAGTGTGTTAACATTCCTATAAAAATAGTGTCCATTGTATTTTAAATATAAAATTGACCCAAATGAAATAAATCAATAAATCGATAAATAATAATGGATATTTGTAAAGTAATATTATGCTACATAGTTCAATACAAAAAATGAATCACATTGTAAGAAAAAATCTTAAATTTACTCCTTCATTCCATCACCTCTTGGTAGGCAATGTTCTTTTTTACCTTATTACTTTCGAATGTTCCCCTTTTTTATTTAACATTTCGTTGGATTCTGTTTTTTTTTTTTCAGTGAGTAACTGCTGCACGTAAAAATTATTACGAGTTCCTTTCTCACACTATTTTTTTTTTTTTTTTTTTACATAGGCATCACCACTTATCAAGGCCAAGAGGCCACTCAAGGATAAGGGTTAAAGAGTGTACAGTAGACATTGGACAATATAGTAATCATTAGTAATGAAAATTTGGTAAATTTGATAACTTATATAGAACGGCTCATCAAGCACTTATTTACATTAGACTTGAACACAACCATATTGTAGTCAGCCGGAAAGCAGGAAAACGGAAGACAATTCCACAGGCGTGCAGTTCTAAGAAAGAAGCTTTGTTCATGGAATCTACGTTTAGGTTTAGGCACAGATAAAGAGTGGGGGGAATTATTGATAGTGTGTACAGCTAGACGAGTGTTTCTTGTAAAAGTTTGCCGAGGGGGGACCATAGATTGAAGCTCAGTTGAACACCTCCCATGAAAATAACGATACATCAGAGACAAACTCGCAACATCTCTTCTGTGAGATAGAGGTTGCAAGGAAGAGAAAAGGAGATCTCCTATGAGGCTACGAAGTCTATTTTTAACTCTATCAAGGCAGGACAAGTCCTTTCTAGCAGCTCCTGCCCAAATGTGGCAACAATATTCCATCCTTGGACGTACCTGGCTCTTATATAGATAGAGAATAGCATCAGCAGTGAGATATTTACCGGATCGATAGAAAGATCCCATCATTTTTCCAGCGGCCTTGGCAACAGATTTGATGTATGTGTTCCATTTAAGATCAGGAGTAATGGTCAAGCCCAGAAGCTTGTCAAAACTTGAGGCCTCCTGAAGACGAGAGCCATTCATTTCAATTGATGCCAGATGTGGATCAGAATGTTGATGATGTAAAGAGAGAAGCTTGGTTTTAGATTCATTAAAAGTAACCAGCCACTCCTTTCCCCATTGTACTACGTGCTCAAGATTAGAGGAGAGAGAATTCGAGAGAACTTGGTCGTTTACTGTCTTAGATGTGCTACCATAAATGGTAGTGTCGTCAGGATAAATATCTACAAATGATGTAAGGATGTGATTTGGAAGATCATTAATGTAGATCAGGAAAAGAGTTATAGCAATGATCAGATATTATTATTATTAATTATTATTATTATTATATTAAAAAACGAGACCACATCAAAGGGAGATCACTCTCATATTCTTTACCTGTGTTGCCAGATTGGTCTTTTGAAACTAAAATTTCGTGAATGTGCCCATTTTTTAAGAAATTTGGCCATCAAAAATTGTATTTGTCTTTTTTTAAGCGTAACGTACTGACTAACTGGGGGAGGGGGAGGAAGTAGAAGAATATTATGAAGATAATACACATTTTCCAAAAGTTTTTCTCGATTTTTTAAATAAAGAATGAGAGTAGCATTAAAAATTCATCACGTTTCAATAGATCAAAGTAATCCTGAGAGACGATATGGTGTGACTGGATGATTTAAAAATCTACATTATTGATTTTTTACTTTTGTAAATGTTGGCGCGAATTAACACGAGAATAACGAATGTGTAAACTAACGCACAGTGACGTCATTCTTTAAAGTATAATTCCATTGTTCATCTATTGCTATTTGTATTTGAAAAGAAATATTTTTATTTATTTATTAATTAGCGGGGGGGGGGCGGCTTTGCCCGGTCGTAAAATACGCTTAACTATGATATTTTATTTTGTTCAGATATCGTGTATATTATTATAGAGTCGTGATTTCAAAAGTTAAAAAAAAAAGTATTTGCGTGCCATCAGCAAGAATCGAAACCGAAAGCAAACTGTAGCATTCAAAGCTGGTGACGTTACCACAGGACTAAGGTGACACGCATGTGAACTGATTAAAAATGTACAAAATATATAAGAATTTTTTTCAAATTCACCCCGTTTTGATATCTTAAAAACTATTTTAACTGGTCAAAGACCCTTAATAGAAGGGCACATAAAAGTCCAATCATTTGAGCCTCCTTAGCACCGCCCTGCGACTTTTAGTTTTGGTAGCGATTGAGTTTGAAAATATGGAGTCACACAGACAGTCAGACAGACATAGTCAGTTTTATAAATTAGATTTCTATTTAATTAAACTTTTTAGTTTGTAATATTTTTAATTATTGTAATACTTCAGTTGAGAATCAGTGATTTTCCCTTGTTTCTGAGTGACAGCAAATGTGTCCAGTTTCAGCAATAGACTCTGCTTCATTAAATGATTATTATTATTAATTTGTTTTTATTCATATTCACCCCAAACAAATGCTATTGCTTCTTGGAACGTAATAGGCTACTATTTGGGATTGTGTCCAACATGAGACTGTGGGAAGTTGAGCTGCGAAATGTCTGTTCATATAACATTTAAACTTATGCATGTTATTAAAGTCAAGAAAGCAGGAAGGAGGGAAGGAATTCCAAAGTCCAGCAATTCAAGAGATGAAACTGTTAGAGTAAAAAGCTTTCCGGCATCTAGGGACCTAAAATGTACCGAGGTAGGCTTATTGCTGCTTTTCGGATTAGTCGGGAGTATGTACGTTGAAAAGGCACAGATGCTTCGAGTTCATCAAGTAGATTACATTAAAGTACTTGTAAAACACGTAGAGAATATGAGATTTCGGTAATGAGACAGGGGCTGCAGTTTGCTTGATAGTGCAGGACATATTTGAGTCTCTTTCTCGGCCTTTACGAGTTGAAGACCAATGGTAGATGTTCCAACTTAGATGTGGCAACAGTACCCCATGTATGGGCGAATTGTGGCTTGGTAATAATATGGGATCTTCTTCGGTGTGAGTACTTTTCTCGCACGCTAGATTTGGTGTTCTCGATTCAATCATTATCAGTTTCTTCTTTTTTTTTTCTTCTTTCTTCTTCTTCTTCTTCTTCTTCTTCTTATTTTTCGTCTTCACCTCTTCTTCTTACTCATATTATCCTCATTTCAATGTTCATGCAATAATAATTGTTTGATTATTTGGGTTTATTTATTATGCATACATAAATAGTTTTGTTTATATAAATAGCTTCGTTTACATAGATAGCTTTGTTTATATAAATAGCTTTATTATATAAACAGCTTTGTATGCAAGAATAGTTTGTTTATATAAACAGTTTTGTATATACAAAAATTATTTGTTTATGTAAATAGTTTTATTTATATAAATAGCTTTGTATACAAAAATAGTTTGTTTATATAAATAGTTTTGTTTATATAAATAGTTTCGTTTACATAGGTAGCTTTGTTCATATAAATAGTTTAGTTTACATAGATAGCTTATTTTTATATAAATAGCTTTGTTTTTTTTTCATATAAATAGCTTTTTTATATAAATAGCTTTGTATACAAAAATAGTTTGTTCATATAAATAGTTTTGTATATACAAAAATTATTTCTTTATATAAAAGCTTTGTTTATATAAACAGCTTTGTTTACATAAATAACTGTTTACATGAATAGTTTTGTGTACATAAATAGATTTGTTTATATAAATGATCTTGTTTATTTAAATAGTTTAGATTATATATAATAGCTTTGTTTATAAAAATAGTTTTGTTTATATAATTTACCTTTTTATACATAAATAGCTTTGTGTATATAAATAACTTTTTTAATATAAATAACTTTGTAAACAAAAATAGCTTTATTTATATAAATAGATTTGTTTACATAAATAGCATTTTTTTTATAAAATAGCTTTGTTTATATAATTAGCTTTGTACACATATATAGCTTTTCTTATATAAATAACTTTGTTCATATAAGTACCTACTAAATTATGATCGGAGGGTTGTAATATTTTACTATTATTAGTGAAAGGAAGTAGAAAATGGATTGGATCTTGGGTTTAATTTCGGTAGCTGCGTAAATCTGGCTTTTTTTTTGTTCTTTAGTCCTCACATTCCATGAGCAATGTTTCTGAAAAAGGAGGAAGAATTGCTGTTTTCTGCGTCAAAACTTTTTCTATCTAACACTTATTATTGGCAAGGTTTTGACTTTGAAGTACTTTTTTTTTAGCTTTTTACATTAATTGGCATCACGCCCTGTCTGGAGCGATTTCCATGAAATATGATAAATGACACGTGAGTCTCAAACAAAAACTTGCCTTAGTATAATCTATTTACACTTATTTAGATTTATTATCATTGTTAGATGTTGACCGGACAAAGTTGAAGGTGTGCTGGTCAAGGATTATTATGATTATTTAAGTCAAAACGTTTTGTCAACTAAAATATGTTTTAAAATAATCAAAGTATTTAGGATAAATATTTAGTTGCATTAATTTTGAAATGTAATTTAAAAATGTTATCATAATTTAATAGACAACTTAGAAATAATGACATGTAACAGCATCAGGTGATTATTTTAGTAACGTATACTAATGACGTCATTTAGAAGGGGGTCTTTTTGAGATACGTGGAAATTAGTTCAGTTAGTTGGAGTCGGGAGGGGAAGGGAGACGGTCTACAGATCGTGATGGCTCCGAGTAGAGGGGATCAGAAATGGCGATAGTCAGAATCAGCGTTGCAGTTTTTCAAAAGGGATAACACACTCTGGAATAAAAAGTTGTTAAAAATAAAACCCGAGTGTCTATCACTTTTTTTTGTGATTGGTTGGTTCGTTGTTTTTGTTTTACGGCATATCAACCCTTTTCAGGTTATTTAATGCCGAATCCAGTGATTTTGAAGAACAATTTTTGAATAGAGTGTATTTGTTTTTTTTTTTAAGTCGGTTTCTATTTAACACATAGTTGGGGCCCTAACAGGTACTACCACTCCGGGTCAGAGTGGACCTGGGAGCAATGGCAATTAAAGGGTGGCTCCACACTCCCCAAAGCCCGCCAACTGGGGCCTCACCACCGGATATAGTTTAATGTTCTTTGTGAGAATTTCTATTACAGCTTCTTACACCAAGACCAGATATCTTTTCGATTGGTCAGACGTTGAAACCCCAAATAAGTGTTATTGGTCCTATGTGCTGTAAAGGTATTTATGTATATTCTTGTTTATTCTGCCATGAAAATATTTAAACATACATATTAGTGTTGTGACAATTAATCGGAATCAGGAATCAGAAAACTTGGAACACTTGAGGGTATCGGAATCGGTATCGAGGCCGAAAAAAATTCGTACCAATTTTCGGATGCCAAAACGATTCTTTTAATTGCCTTTTTTATTTGATTTTTTTTAAAGCAAAATCTTCCATTGTTGTTAATAATGATAAAATAATAAATAATTATTGATTTTAAACCGTCAGTAAAGCTAAAATCGAAAGATCTTCCCCCACAAGTATATTTTTACGTTAAGGAAAATATCTGCACATTTAACGTGTGTGTTTCTACAGCAACTGGAGAAAAATAACAACTTTATAGTTAAATATTTAGAGATTTATAAAGAATCGGAATCTGTAATTTTATCGGGATTGGGAATTTAGTACGGTTGCTAAACGGCAATTGTATCGAAATCGAAAAAAAAAATTGAAATCGTCCCATCACTAATACATATACACAATCCTAGACACACACACACACACACACACACACACACACACACACACACACACACACACACACACACACACATACTTGAGTGGCCTCTTGGCCTTGATAATGTGGTGATGCCTGTGTAAATAAAAAATATACTCTTATGTAATCTAAATACTAGACGACACACTATATATATAACAACGTTAAAGAAACATCTATTAAATAGACGCTGTTTCTATACACGCACCCCGATACATAACATTATCAGTTTTGCTGTTGGAGATGATCATGGTTGCGATGATGATGGTAGTTAGAAGCAATGAAATGATTCCAAAGAAATACGAGTCCGTCTTTGTGGTAAAAGAATCTCTTATTTCTGTAAAATGATGGCGAGACTGTGCAATCCGTAAGATTGTCATGAATTCGTAAGATTGTCAGGAATCGATATGCTTCCTGACAAACACACTCAGGACTAAAAGGAATGAAATTCTCGTCCATCTTGAGAGCGTCATGCGGAATCGATTACAGTCATAAATGAGAAATAGTCTGCATCAAAAACCGACTGATCCACTGCATCCACAAAATAAAACAGGCAAAAAAGACTGGTTGACACTCCACACAAACAATAGAGTACACAAAAATACTGATTTACTCTCTAAATACAAACAAAAATCAAAGCACAAACATATCAGTTGATCCATCACACAGAGAAAGAAATAAACACATAGGAATACCGACTAACGCCACGCACACACAAATTATAATTTACATAAAAAGTATCAACTGATAAACCCCACACAAAAAACGCACAAAAATAATAACTGTCCCACCATACACAAAAAGAAATACAAAAAACACTATAAATATCGACGGACACACACACACACACACACACACACACACACACACACACACACACACACACACACACACACACACACACACACAAACAAAGAAACCAAAACTAAAAACACAAAACAATACCGACTGACTCATTAGATAGAACCAAAATCTCTTGCTTCCTTTATTTTGTCCTTTAGTCCTTACATTCCATGAGTAATGGTTCAGAATTGCTGTTTTCCGTGTCAAAATATTTTCCGTTGAACATTTATCGTTCGAATGTTTTTGACCTTGAAGTAGTATTTTTAGCTATTTACATCAAGTGGCTGTATGCTTTGTCTGGGGGCGATTTCCATAAAATATGGTAAATGACATTTGGGTCTTCAAGAAAGACTCGCCGTAGTATACTCCATATGCACTTATTTTGATTTACCCGTTTTGCTGTTGAAGATGATCATGGTTGCGATGATGATTATGATAATGATGGTGATGATGATGATAGTGAGAAACCACGACCCCCCCCCCAATACTGACTGACCCACGAGACAGAAATGAAAAAATACTACCTAAACCACCACACGCATACAAATGCAAATTAACTGTACAGAGAAATGGGGATATTTTATACTCTAATAGCTTCTGATATTTGGAATTTCCTCTCTGTTTCCTGTTTCCCTCAACTATACCAACATGCAAAATTTTTAAATGTATTACATCTTGATGTCCAACTTCCTATCTAGGTTGGTCCTATAAATCTAACTTCTATTATGCCTGTTTATTGGTTCTATAAATCTAACCTGTATTATGCATCGTTTATTTGTCCTATACATCTAATCTCTATTATGCACCGTTAATTAGTCCTTTAAATCTAACCGGTATTATGCCCCCTTAATTTTAGTAGCAGTGTCTTGTTTGCGGTCGTCATCATCAGCATAATTTCACTCCATCTCGAGGTTCATTGTCGGGCAGTGTTCGAAGCATTCCTCAGGTCAGATTTGGAAGTTAAATTAGAGTATCCTTTAATTACGAACTCATCTAGGGAAATGGTCTGTTCAATGCCAGTTTCACTTAGAAATAATATGTCTGGTTTAGTCTCCTGTAATTGTGTTTCAACCTCTCGAAGGTTAGAATGTAGACCGCTGATGTTAGAGAAGGAGACCTGGTAGTGGGGGTCTACATTAGAAGTTGGAGATCCAGGTTTAATCGTGTGTTTTTTATTGAGACTTTTCATAATAGTGTTTTGGGATTTGTTGACTAGGTCGACAGACATGCCTAAAAATAGGCAGAGAGGGAAAGTAAGAGAGAAATAGAAATGAAGAATTTTTTTTTTGTAGCACATGAAAAGGTAAAGCCGTAACAATTACCCACTAATATGGCATCGAGAGGCCTCACCAGAAGCTACTGCATGGTCCAGAATCCATTCACCAAATGGCAATACAGCAGCCCCAGTACTTTGCATCTGCTGATAGGACAGCCTCCTTAGTTGTTAATCCAAGGTTCGGGTCCCTGACTATCAGGCGGATAACGTCAGCCCAGATAAAACGTTTACCTCCAGCACCCTTACTAGTGACATGGCTACAAGGATAGACAGAAAATTTCCGACATCCCTGGCGGCTGTTCACGCAAAAATACTGTCAACCTAGAAAACAGATTTTTCTTCTCTCTTTGTCAGAAAATCACTCACAAAAAATGGGGACTGAGGGACAAATAAAGAGAAGCAAGAGTCACGGGAGCTGCCGATAACGCATCCACAATGCGTTTTCTACTCTCCATTAAAAAAAATTATTAAGTATTGTACTTATAAGAGTTCAACTGGCGTGTTTAAGAGGGGGTTAAGTGAAAGATTCCCCTCTCACCAACTGAAAATGAAAACAATTGCAACACCTGTTATGCTATAAACGGGCAAAATAAATATATTTATAGACAAGAAAAATCTATGATAAAAAAATAAAATAAAAATAAATAAATAAATAAAAATAAAATAAAACAAAAATATATATTCGAAAGGAACTTGCCAGAGAGATTCGGTACATCTTTCCACGAGAAAACCATTTACACCTTTAATAAAAAACAATGAAATAAAAATAAAGATTAAAAACTGAAATACATATAATATTAGCACTTGCATCTAGAAAAGAAATATTACAAAATTCATAACTTAACTGCTATAGAAAGACGCCTTTCGCGGCTGCAAATAGGAATTGATTTTGCTTGTAATAAAAATGCAGCGTTTTCATTTTTGAAAAGAAAACGCTTATCACGTGACATAGTTCGCTATTTAGACAAGCATGTTCTTTTATAATATATGGGTTCTTGCTTTCTTGACTGTACTGACATGAAAAAGTGCAAGTGTAATGTAAACAGACATCTCGCTGCTTAACTCCCTATATAGTTTGGGTCAAAATTAATAGCCGTTTATGTTCGAGTTGCATTGTGTCTTGCTTTGAGTGAAATAATATTAACAAAAACATATCACACAATGTTAATGTTATTTGAAACTTAATTTTTAGAAAAGAAATACTTTTAATTGACGTGTTATATATATACAAGCAAATACGATAGAAACATGGTGACACACCGGTTCTTGTTAGATTACTGAAGTTAAGTAAAGTTGAGCTGGATTAGTACTAAAATGGGTGACCATTCTGAAATACCAAATGCTGTATGTGTTCTCCGCTTATCTCGCCATTGTTTTTAGTCGCCCTGGATTTTTCCTTGACACTGGATGCAAGCAGTGCCGATTCAGAAGAGGTGCGATTAGAGATTGCGCAACCATTGCCTCCTAATCACACGCGTAGCTACTCTTACAGCGGCCATCTATTGTCTTTCAGGACTGAATGAAGGGGAGGAGACAAATCTTCGCTCTTTGGCTACGATCAAAGTGTGGTATCTTTTCTGACCTAACACTAAATTTTTTCCACACTTTATGAGCATACTAGAAGGTCGCCTGGCGTTGTCGAGTAAAACGACACGCTTAAATATGATGTATGCAGATTTCATATTTATTATTATAGAAAAAAGTCTTTTTTGATTCTTATATTGTACCAATTATAGAGTAGTGCCCCCCCCTTTCCGGCATGACCCGATCGTAAAACACGCTTAAATATATTTTAATTGATGCGAATTTCGTATTTATTATTTTAGATTTAATACTCGAATGATTATTATATTGTACCGAATGTATAGTAGCGATTTTAAAAGTAAAAAGAATGATTTGGGTGCAATCAGTTAGAATCGAAACCAAATCATATAACGTTCTATCTTTAGTCGTTAAGTTTGAAAGCTTGTTAGAAATGACGCCATGACGTTAAAATTTGAGACAAACAAATTCAGAGTAATGATAATATATAATATAACTAGTGGAGTGGCGGGGGCGGCGCCCGGCTTTGCCCGGTCGTAAAATACGCTTAAATATGATATTTTAATTTGTCCAGATTTCGTATATATTATTATAGAGTCGTGCATTCAAAAGTAATAAAAAAGTATTCAGATGCTATCAACTAGAATCGAAACCGAAAGCAAAATTAGCATTTAAAGCAGGTGACGTTACCACTATATCAACATGACATGCATATGAATGATTAAAAATAAACTAAGATAAATGTACAAAACGCATAACGATTAAAAATTTTTTTTTGACCTCTTAAAACTATTTTAACTGGCTAAAGACCCTTAATAGAACGGCCCATAAAAAATCTAATCATTTGAGGCCCCTAGCGCCGCTCTGCGATTTTTAGTTTCGGAGAGATAGAATTTGAATATATGGAGACAGACAGACAGACATATAATCTTTTATATATGAGAGATAATAGATAGATATTGCACCCAATATATAATAGTAATTTTAAAAGTAAAAAAAAAAAAATGACTTGGGTGCAATCAGCTAGAATCGAATCCAAAATATATAGCGTTCCAGTCTTAGTTGTTAAGTTTTAAAAGTTTTCTAGAAATAATGTCTTGAAGTCGGCGAGTTTTAGTATGATACAAGATTCAAACAAGCAAGCAAGTAAGCAAGGACGTCCGGACCACTCACAGAGTTTTATAATTATTGAGATTAATAGACTCAGGGTCACAATCGACACATTAATTTGAATATGATTTGACGATCTAGATTTTTTTTATAAACTATAGACCTTATTAAAAAAATAATTACCAGTGACAGACAAAGCATAGACACGCGAAGACGGATCTAAGATAAAACGAGTTAAAAGCTGTTATCACATTGAGCCAACAAGATACCTTCAAACGGTTGTGGATGAGAGTCCAGTAATGCAAAGGTCAGTCTATTAACCTTTCAATAAAACGTCCTTCAGTTCTTATTCAAGTAATGGTTAGAGATCTATGTAGGGCTTTTGTCTTCTTGTGATGCCAGCGGCGTTTAAAATTCCACTCTCACGCAATGTTAATCAATATTGGCCTCCAAAAGGAAAATGTAGGGGTGAGGTGGACTATATTTTCCTATTTTTAAGTTACGTACATTCCTATATGTCGGATGTTATACTATAAAACTAGTGCATTTTGTGGTATTTGGATTTTTCGGACAACTACTTTAAACTCGACTGTTATTATCACAACGTTTCGACCGATTTAACCTCTGACATTATTCTTGTCAGACTTGTGAACTGCATGGAATTTCGAGCAGAAAATTTTATTTAATATATAAAAGTTGTTTGTTCTCGTTCTGTCAATAAAAGACTTAAGTAATTCCTAATTGTATTCTTAGTATCGCTCGCACTGAGGATTTGTGATAAGCCTTTTTTATGGCAACTACTCCAGACAAGGCGTGAAGCTACTTAATGTAAGGAGCTAATAAGAGCGAAAGCTGATTATCGCACAAAACAGGAAATGCCTATAGATCTTAGTCTTGAAATTTAGGAGGAAAACAGTCAGCAGGAAGAGAGTTCCACAAGCATGAAGTCTTTGAAAATAAGCTACTGGAATAGGAAGTTGTATTACAATGAGGCATCAAAACAGCGAATTAATGGCGACCACTAGACCAATGAATACAAATGAGCTGGAACAAAGGAAGCAGGAAATAGAGCAAATAATTTTGAAGAACACAAGTCATAATTTTACTTGCAGGAACATCTGAGACTAGCAACATCACGTCAGTGTGAGACAGTGTACAGAAAGAATGCCACTTGGACGTTTTCATTCAAATTTCCTCATAAATTAGACTCTGATGATTTCGACTTCTTTGTTTTCCGCTTTCCTATTGCAACACGACACCTTTTAATGTGTGACGTAGTACAAACACGATCCACATGTTGTAGCAGTCTAAGCCACAAGGGAGAACAAATCACAAAGGAGAACAAGACAAAAAATATCTAAAACTCACTTTTTTTTTTCGCAACAACGACATTTATGTTCTCATTCTTTTGTCACGCGTGACTTCTCGTGTCGTGACAGCTGTGAGTGGCATCTCTCACGTGATCGTATTCTCTAGCATGCTCTCTCATTTTTATAGTTTTTTTCTTTACAGTGACATCACTTCGCATTTCGTATGAGTTGCACGCGGGCGTCCGCGCTCTATTACAAATTAACGATTCTCTGCTGCATTTCTATTCGTGCTGATATAGAAATTTTTCATTGTTTTAGTTTTACTATTTTCACGGAACAGAAAAGTATTTTAAGCTGGTTATTGTTGTAGTTTTTTACGGCATATCAACCCTTTTCAGGTTATTTAATGCCACATCCAGTGATTTTGAAGAAAATTTTTTAAATAGAATATATATATATATTTTTTTTTCAAGTCGGTTTCTATTAAACCCATATAAAACACAAATCGAATGATTCACATTTTAAGTATTTCGGTTGTATTAGTTAACATTCTTTTCACCAAGTTAAAATATTTCCCAAAAAATTTTAACTTGGTGAAAAGAATGTTAACTAATACAACCGAAATACTTAAAATGTGAATCATTCGATTTGTGTTTTTGGTCACGTACCAAGATTATGTGAGAGACACGTAAAAATTAACCAAAAGTTGACCGTCAGAGAGGAAAGTCGATAGTCGTTAGTCAGAGGGAGAGAGACGGTCCACTGACCGTAATGGCTCCGAGCAGCGGGCACTATCGGAAAATGTCAAATGTAAAAATTCCAAAACCAGCATGCAGCTTTACAATGGGGGAAACATTAGTAAATAAAGCTGCTGTAAATATAAACAAGATTTCAGGTCATACGAATCTTCATTTGCAGCTTTTCCAAGAATCCATCAAATCAAGATCAACCCAGATGGATAAGGTATGTTTCTCCATTGTCCGATGTTTAAACCCCAGAGAACTGTTATTCGTCTCTTTTTGTTATGTTATGTGTCCTGTTCATACTCTCATCACTAGACAATCCAATATATCAACACATAAACATATATACACTAACCTATACTATACATTATACTCATAAATATATAGAAATCCACTACATTACACCTCCTTGCATTCTCTCTTTGGGGAGGAGTTAGTTTATTGCTAACTGCCCAGAACACACCGACCACGGGATGCCGATAAGGCTACCCAGAAAGTTTTTAAGAGGCCAGAATGCTCTTCTTTATGAGTCGCTGGCTTCGTCTCCTCACTTTCTGGGCTTCTGCTGCGTCTTCCTACCATGGGAAGGAAGTCAATACCCAGTGACATTTATGAGCAAAATGTATCTATTCTAGGTAAATGTTTAATGTCGCGGTTAAAGTAAAATGCTGCATAGGCAATCACAATAGTTTTATGTTGTTCTTGTTAAATGTTTACAAGTAAAAAAAAAATCATTTAGAGTTATAATTCATTTAGTATTACGCATGTAACTTGAGAAAACATGCTTGAAATGTATGAACACTGTGATTAAATAAGCAAAAGCACATGACCTCAGGTCAAATTCGGCCTCCATCGTGTTTTCATTTCGTGTTTTCATTTCGCGTATTTTTTTTTTTTACTGTTTCTTAAATTTCAAATTCATTTTTTTGCGTTTGAGGGAAATAACAAAATAAACATTTGCTTGTTTGGAAAGGTAATTATCCTAATTAAGATGCATTTCGAAAAAATCCGTTAAAATGTATCTAATTCAGGTTAATTAGTTTGGGTGATTCTTTAAATAATTATGGGAATGTTCGATAAAGAAATAAATGCAATGTCTACTTTCTACGCAAAACAATGTAAAACAATCAATTCGGTATTTTCTTTAACCTCCCCCCCCCCAAGAAACTCCTATTCCCAACGCCGAACTTCATATAAATGTTTGTTCATTTATTTGTTTATTTTATTTTTATTTATTTATTTTATTTTTCTTTCCTTTTCTCAAGTCAAACCAAAATTGAATCCGAAAGGATTTTCCATTATATAAAAAAGGGGGTGTGTAAACTGTTTTTGACTCGTAGTAGGGGGTATGAGACCAATCGTTTTTATAACCACCGGCTGTGCTAAACAACCAATGAAAACCTTCCAAATTGTCGAATTCATTGGTCTCATACCCCCTACTAGGAGTCAAAAACAGTTTACATTAATAAAATTTTAACTTTCTATAATATTAATTACAGTGTTCGAAAATTATTACTAGGGCTGTGACAACAGCATATTCTTTTCATTGTTTTGACTCTTGAGTATATATCCGTTAATATCTTATGTTTTTATATAGACGAATGCGGTCCTCGATTGATTAAGAGTGTCTAACTGTGTCAGATATATACCCGAGAGTCAAAACAATGAAAAGAATATGCTGTTGTCACAGCCCTAGTAATAATTTTAGAACACTGTAATTAATATTATAGAAAGTTAAAATTTTATTAATGTAAACTGTAATATTCTGTTATCACAGCCGTAATTATTACATTTATAAATAATACAGGTTCAAACGTTCGTATTATTCCATCACTACAAAAGATTCTTATCACTGCGATACACTCAGATACAAGGAAATTTTATCCTTTAAATTCATTTCAAGGGGGAGGGGGTTAAATAATAATAATAATAATAATAATAATGATGATGATGATGATGATGATATCCTCCTCCTCCTCCTCCTCCTCCTCCTCCTCCTCCTCCTCCTCCAAACACAAACAATGTACTCAACTGAAATATTTGACTGTTGATAAAAAATATCCAACGCATGTCTATATGGAAAGAGAAGGCGAATAGAAAACGAAAACGGAGGATACAAAGTAATATTTAAGTCACTTAAAAACACGCCTACGTGAATTTGGAATAACGTATCTGTTTTTGAATAAATCGAAATGCATATTAATAAAGTTCGTAATTATAAAAGCACGTGATGTATTTATATTGTGCAGACGACATCAGGTACCGTTTTTATACGCTCTGTTTATTAAGTCGCGTAGGAAATGGACGAACACATCTATCACTGGTTGTTGCCCGGATCGATTCCATCAAATAGATTGCTGGAAATCCATGGAGACTTGTCACTAAATTCAAGAGAACGCGTTCTGTTTTTTTTTTTTTTTAATTTCTAATATAGACTGCCATCTGAACGCTGTATCGATTCCCTCAAAACATTTGCGTTCTTTTCAATAAATTGTGAGTCGTTTGGATTTGTAGGTTGTACCTGAATCGCTTTGTGTAGTTTTTGAATTGATAATTACCCAAAGTTTTCATCCGTTACAATTTGAATTTCGATTCCGATCCATCGAAGTAAAACCGTCCACAGAGCCCGTAAGCTTTGAAGTTGCCAGCCGTTTTAGTTTTTAGAAGAGGAATGTTGTTCGAAACAAAATGGCAACATCAACTCAGAGAAGCTTTGAATTAAAAAAAAAACAAAAACTTACAGATGAAGACAAAGACTTGCCGGTAGTTAGCCAATCCGAAGTCTTGAATCGTAAAATCTTACAGATGAAGAGCAAAGTTCCTTCCAGTGTTAAGACGTAAAGTTGCATTAAATATCAACCTCATATGAAAAAATCTATGAGCGTCAACGAAAACGATATTTGATTGGCTCTAATTTATGTGTCAGATTAAAATATACTGCGTCGGCAGTATTATCTATGTACTGGTTCTGGTTTCTGATTGGTCGGTAGCAGAGCGTGGATTTATCTGATTCGTCAGTTTTTACTTTCCAAATTTTCATGACTATAACCTTTTAATTATACCCAACATATTACAACAACCGAATTTCACTAAACGCAATAAAACATGCACTGCTTTTTTTTTTTAATAAGCGACTGCTGATAATGGTTCACGCAAAAACTCTTAGGGCGTAATAATAATAATAATAATCTGACACATAAAGTAGAGCCAGTAAAATATCTATTTCGCCGACGCTAATGGATCTTTTTATATGAGGTTGATATTTAATATTTTTTTTTGTAAATCAATTATAATAAATATTGATCCATGTTCGAAAGACAATAATATTTCGAATTTATTTTATTATTTAAATATTTAATCCGGGTCGATATTTACTTATAAATAAGTAGAGGTAGTATCAGTTTTCTCTCACTAAAATTTATTTACTATCGCTAACACATCGGGGATAAATTTAGTAAGTGTCACCTTCCAAGATTCACTTCAATAGTTGAATTAATTAATGTATTATATCGAACAAATAAAAAATAATCACAATAGAATGCAACGTAGACAGTAATTCTTTTATTGCAAGCGTGCTTCGCTCTAAATAATATACATATGTAAAATAAGATTCTATTCTAGTCTTATTAGTTAATTATTCCACGTGATCATATTCAGGACTTATAACAAACTAGACTACCCGTGACCCGTTAGGTAAGTATGTTATATTAGCTATGGAATTCATGTATGAGCGTGACACTTGTGACGTAAAGAAAATAGTTTTTTTGACATAAGAGAAACATTTCTATGAAAGTATATTAAAATGAAAAAAAGAATATAGAAAGATTTCCATGAGTCGTTCTGTTTATTATAATTGATTATTTTTGAAAAAAATTACAGTTACTGAATTATAAGTGGTTGACCATACTTATAGATAAATGTGCACTGAACAGATACCATAATACTTATAGTTGAATTCAAATTTTGATATGTCTGCTTTTTTTTACATCGTTCATTTCTGTATTACGTTTAAGTTATTTTAAACCCCACTTTTCCCATATTAAATAATAATTTCGAAATAATAACGTTAATATTTCAGCGACCCAATTGTTCTTTTTTTTTTTCGCGTTTAAATTATCCTAATAAACAATTGTTAATACTATCTGCTTTTTTTTACATCGTTCATTTCTGTATTACGTTTAAGTTATTTTAAACTCCACTCTTCCCATGTTAAATAATAATTTCGAAATAATAACGTTAATGTTTCAGTGCGCAGGTCATGCGCGCATGCACAACCGGATGTCGTAAACCGGAAAGTGAGTAACATACATCGTTACAAGGTCATTTGAGTTTGTTAATTATATAGATAACCATGCCTCTTTTCACCGATTAACTTAAATCAATTTACACGTGTATTATGAGAGATAACCAAGTGGATAATAATGCGAACTGGGAAACTTAGCGTGCCAAGTTCGAGTCCAGTCGGTTCCACTTTCTCTTCTAGATGTTGACGACTTTGACGTGGTTTCATGCCTGTAGAGTAGCATACAGTGGAATAGACAAAGAATAGATGGTATCACTATTTGTTTCACTTTGATTTCGTTCGAAAATTCATAAACTGTGACGTACCTGTTTACCTTTACAAGATGCGTTACAAAAGTAATGCCTCATATTTTTTCTTATTCCGCCCCAATGGACCAGAGAGGATTCGAATTGCATTGTTATGATGAGTGAACTTATGCATTCATTGCTTGAAAGTTGTATTTTTCGGTTGCAGATATTGACGGTGTGAGATTCTAAGAAATCAACTCATGTCAAGAACGTACGTTACAATCACAGACTCGTCATTGAAATCCTGGCAAAAGTTAATTAAGAATGTAGAAAAAGAAATTCTGGAGCATAAAAGGTCACTTTTTCTAATGGTACCACTCCCACCTTCATAGCTCTTTTTTTTATTAGTTGAAAGGTGATAACGTATGTACGTACACAAAATTCCTTAGTGTACAGACTAGCAGAACCAGTGAAAATTCCGCGGTAGTTAACACATTTTTTAAACACATTATATGCAAGTGCTTATCTGCGCTTCAATCTATGGTCCCCCTTCGCCAAACTTTCACGAAAAACACTCGTCTAGACAAAACCACGATCACCAATTTCCAACACTCTTGATCTGTGCCTAAATGTAGATTCCATGAACAAAGCTTCTTTCTTAGAACTGCACGCCCGTCGAACCCTCTTCCGATTGCCTGCTTTCCAGATGACTACCATCTGATTCTCTTCAAGTCCAATGTAAACAACTTCTTGATGAACCGTCCCCCTAAGTAATCTAATTTACAAAATTCCCACTGCTTATATTTACTACGCTATAATCACATTGACTAACATATACCCATTAACCATTATCCTCGAGTGGCCTCCGGGCATTGATAAGTAGTAATTCCTGTGTAATATATATATATATATATATATATATATATATATATATATATATATATATATATATATATAATGGATAAAAAATAAAATAAAACAAATAATGACGAATTTAAAACGATTTCATTAAAAAAATTCTTTATTAACCTTTTAAAGCGTAATATAATTGATATAAAAAAATTCAGTTTTTGAAGTTAAAAACATAATAAGTATAGGACACTTTACTTTTTGAACACAATAGAGAGAACCTGTTATACAGAAAAGAGCTTCCCCCTTTCCATGTAAATAAGAAGAATGTTAGATAAGTGAAAATGAGATTAGGATAAGCCTAGAATCGAACCCTGTAGGCAAAGTTAAGAAATGGAATGCTAGAAATTAAGTCTATTGTTAATTCTTTTAGAAATCTGAATATTAAATATGTCAGTAAAAAAATGACCAATGCAAATTAAATTATATTGTTTAAAATAGGTTAGATTAGAATTGAGGATTCTTTTCTTTGTCAAAAGTGTGTTGGACAAACATATGTAAAGCCACGTGAAATTCTCAGATGGGATGCTATTTGCCATGACAATCGGTGGGTGAAAAGGTTTCATATAATGCTTAAAGAAAACAAGTTTTTTTTCTTAGTAGTTTTAGATGTTAACATTCATTCGCGCACCCATTTAATCAAGGACTGGAATTTCATAAAAAAACTTACTTTTTAAAAATAATATTAAACAAGCAAAAAAATTGTTCTATATTTTTGATTTCAATAAACATTCAACAAACAATTGTTAAACTTACAAAATGACGCAGAAAGACAGATACTCACACACGAAGTTGTCGTATAAATTTGTATTATACAAAAACTTTTCATTAGATCTTATAATAGACAGTCTTCCCCTCCCATACTTACTCCCGAAACTGTAATGATAATTAAATTATAATGGATCATTGGATTTAAGTAAAGAAACTTTTAATGAGCATTGCTAGAAAAGAGAGCTACGTAATTGTGTTTCCTGACACGACTTCATTATGCTGAACACGTGGAACGTATTACATTAGTTATAAGAAAAGGTCAAATAGATTTGAGAGAAACGAGATGCTTCAAAGGGGACCAGGTTAGCAAGTGTCAGGACTATTCCTACAGCCATGATGGCTACACTCGATCTCGTAGCACATTAACGCAGCATACGATTAACGTCTAACCAGATAAGTTTACCCTCATTAGCCCAGCCTCTCGTTGACGCGACCTTTGTCAATTCTAATGTCTAATTAGAGAAAATTCTATTCAACTTCATTTCCACTCTGGATTTTAAACTAACCGTCCCCCCCATTCTTATTAGTTAATTATTCCACGTGACCAAACATTCAGGATTATAACAAAATAACCACGCCTCCTTACACTGAATAACTTAAATCCATTTACAGGTGCCTTATGAGAAGTGACCGAATGGATAACAATGCGGACTACGAATATAGCGTGCCAAGTTCGAGTCCAGTAGGTTCCACTTTCTCTTCTAGATCTTGGTGGTGCTTTTGCTGTAAGTACTGAGTAAATATCAATGCAAATTGCAAAGTTCGAATCCAGTCGGTTTCACTTTTATAGATAGTGAAGACCTTGACGTGACTTCTGCTCTAAGCACCTGACTCGTACGAATTTACTTTTATTATTATATATTATTATTTTTTTTTGTAAAACTCTGTGTGCAAGATTTACATATGAATCTACTGTGCCATGTATATTTAAATAGTAAAATCCTTATAATTATAATTGTTAACTCATGAAAAATGAATGTATTAACGTACGTATATACTAACGTACATACGTTTGTATGCCAATTTGTTTCCTAAAGATCTATATATAAATACGATAGCGTGTGTGTTATTTTGTGTGTCACGCTTACATCCGGGTCGTTTGTTATGTATATCAATTTATTGTAATAAATAATTTTACCAAGAATTCTTCATAAGTTTTGGTTTCGATTATAGTTGATGACACTCAAGTCATTTAATTTTTTTTATAAATAATTTTACTAAAAATACTTAATAATTTTGGTTTCGGTTTCGATTATAGCTGATGAAACTTAAGTAATCTATTCTTTTTTTTAGAAATAATGTTACCAAGAATTCCTCATGGGTTTTGGTTTCGATTTCGACTATAGCTAATGACACTCCAATGATCTAGCTTTTAATAATACTTTTATCAGGAATTCTTCATAAGACTTAGTTTCGGTTTCCATTTTAGCTGATTTGTGTGTGTATATATATATGCATGTATATATATGTATATGTATGTATATATATATGCATATATATGTATGTATATATATGTCCTATATATATGTATATATATGTATGTATATATATATGTATATATATCTATGTCTGTATATATATATATGTACCTATATGTATGTGTATATATATATATGTATGTATCTGTGT
>NC_136501.1:23763107-23895607 GCF_053919585.1 Euprymna scolopes
TAATAATGATAACAATAGTAATAGCGTTAAAACAGTTTAGTAATAATGATAATAATAAAGGGATTAATAACAATACTTCTGTCGTTGTCAATCCCTGTCGTTTAGCGTGTATCAAGGGCAAGCAATCTTTTAACTCTGATGAGTGTTCTACTTGCGGCTCAAAGTTATCTTGTCTCGTAAGTATTGCTGAGTGATTTACAAGCGGTCTCTTCCGTAAAATTATTACAGTTTTCATAGTTTTGATCGCGTAGCCATCGTCATCTCCTACCTTGACATCACAGCTGATGTTTGTTCGTGTCTGTGCAGTGGCACCTTTTGTGGATGTATCAGTGATTTGTAGAAGAATTCTATTTCAATCATGTAAGTTATCTTTTTATTAAAATATAATTTTGCTATTGTTCAGTAATATCCGTGCTACGTGTATCAGTACCATCTCAGGTGCACCCACTGATAAATAGTATTTTTTTTATTGATTAAAATTAATTTTGCAACTGTAAATGGCCTACTGGTTTAGTCTTCTTTCTTTATCTAATTTTTTTTCTCGCCGAGTTCTTTAACTCGTTAATGATCAAATGCGCGATTGAATACCCTCAAGTTCTCCACTTTCTTTGCTCTACACGACGTCTTAATTATCTTCTGTAAATTTGGTGTATATACCATATGCTGGTGTTGTCTAGTCGTTCATCTTAATCAAGTTCGTCGTATTAATCTAGTCATCCATATTAACACGTTTCCATATTCCCCTAAGGAATAATCGTATACTCAGCACCGCCCGTTAATCACGTATTTATCTTGCGAGAATACTATCTATGTGTAATTAAATGACAAAATTTATTTCTCCCCAATCGTGAAACTGCATGTCGCTTGGGGTCGATAAATTATCCGCTGTAATGTCATCAAAAGTTACCATTTGGTGTATGAATTGAAAACGGGTTCCATTGCCGTAAACGAGTTCCAATAGCCGTAAACATATGCTAGTATTTTCGAACCGACCGATGACATCGGTTGTTACAAATAAAAATCTCCTATTTGGTAACCGAGTTAGTTTAATTAGATTCCCGTGTCCTTTAATCCTCACTTTCCGTGAGCGATGTTTCCGACAGATAAAGAAAGAATTGCTGTTTTATTTTTACGTGGGAGTCACCACTTATCAAGGCTCAAAGGCCACTCGAGGATACGGGTTAATATATGCAAGGTGGTAGTGTAGTAATCCTGGTGTAAATTGGGTAGAAAGAACTTGTTTACGTTGGATTTTAAGGCGACCATGTTGTATTCAATTGGCAGTTCTAGGAAAGAAGCTTTGTTAATAAAATCTGCATTTAGATTTAGGCACAGATAAAGAATGAGGGGAGATCGTTTATAGTAGCTGTGTTATATACTGGGTTGTATTAAGATAGCGTATGTATTATTCTTTGGTGTTGACTGTTCGTATTAGGAAGAGTCTTAGTGTGTTCATGTGTCTGATCATGTTGTGAGATATTAGATATTATATATATTCATTGTGAGTGTTCATATTGTTGAGATATAGAGACAGATCTTATATATAACGAGACAGGGTACAGGCAACTACAGGAGAACCTATCATGTAATTCAATGAGAGGAGATTTATGAATATCTTCATAGATAGACCGACAGTGCGTTTGACATTTACGTTTTGACAGTTGTACATTTTTATAAACACAAAGTTCATATTAATACAATTCCACTTTACCTTTGTTTTGTTAGAATGACACAACACAAGACGGCAGTTATAAAAACATGATGATACGTTTATTTCTTCTTCGACCGGTTTTGTATTTTAGGGATTCAAAGCTGTTACATGGTTATCTCTAAACCCTCTCGCTTCTAGAGGGTGCTTTGACTCTAACGGAGAATCGGTCTGATCTCCTCTGCTTCTCTGATCTGACTCCTCTCTCTTCTTCTAACTGACTGATTCTGATTCTGGCTTATCTAACTAAATTCATAACTCATGACGTCACTGCATGACCAGCACGTGCCTATCAGAACACATGGCATGACATGCCTCCGTGTTTAAGCATGCATTGTTATTCACATGTTTCTTACAAAGCCGACCCGCTAACTTAATTTTCGTAACCCACTTTATTAATAACATTTTCCATTGACCATTTTTAAATTCCTTATTTTAATTTTCATTTTTATAACAGAAACAAATTTCATCATTACATTCCTTTTCCAATAAACAGACATCTAACTATTTTGTGTGAGCTAAACAATGGCAATTCCATATTCCTTATTTTCAATAACATTCTGTATTTATTTATACTTATGATTGTAATTGTCCATTCCAAATCTAGCTTCGCAAGTTCGAAACCTTGACTATCCTATTTCATATCTACATTAAACTAATTCCCTATTTTTTTATTTACATGAAAAGGGGACAGCCCTTATCATGTAATATCCCTTCCTCTCAAGTTTGAAAATAAAAACGCACGCATATTTAAATTTTAGTACATTTTTTTTCTATGCAACCACTTGGCTAAGAAAGCCCAGACACCATAAAACAAAAACGAAACTTTCTTTTCCAAGCCTGCCCTTTTCCAACTGACTTCATAATTTTATTTTTTAGACCAGACTCTCTATCTGATCTCCCTGGCATATTCCTTTTGGGTGTAGGGTAGTACCTCCTATAACTCACGTCAGCTGCTTCATCCAGCCACCTTTATGCCGTAACTTGAGGTTTCATTTTGCCTCTTTACAAAATCGACAACTCTTCGCCCAAATGTGTCCTTGATCATTTCTTTCTATTAATTAGTTCTTCTATTAATTAGAGCGTTGTTTTCGTTTTGTAACTAACTTATCTTTTTGGGACATTCTCAAAGCTCATTTATCTTTGTGGTTGGCTTCCAAAGTTTAAGATATACCTTTCATCCACTGATTCGCTCGGTTTTCCTTGCTTGGGCCCTTGTGACTTAATGAAGACCTAGAAAATATCACCCTTAACTAAAATTCCTATTTGCACACTAAATTCTATCCAATAGCCCGCTTTTTGTGATTTATTTTATCTCTCTTCAGAGCTTCCAAGATCCAGCAGAGATATCCCACATTCATGCGTCTCTAAAAAAATACAAGGTTATATCTTCCTACGTACTTACGGTATATTTACCTTTCTCTCACTTCATTATGCTATATGTGATTTGCCTTTGGACTTTCATATCCCTTTTTTCATAAGGATTCTCGTATGCTTCCAACGCCTGTTTTTTTAGATTATTGTGCCGAGACTTATCCTCTGCTCGAAACCATTACATGCGGCATGCTTTAAAAGCGCACAATATCGCAGGTTCCCATCTGTATTTTTCTAATTAGGGGCACCTCTAGTGCTTATCATCTCCCTACCAAGTTACTTTTCTTGGGAAAAATGTTATGGGCATCATAAAAAAAACCAATTGTCAAAAAAAAAAATTCTTTCTTTCGGCTTATCACATCTGAAAACTCTCAAAATACCCGTTTTTTTACCGTTTACGTAATTTATCTTGCCCCTTCTCTAAAATTCTAACTGATTTCTAAGCCAACCATTCGTCTAAATTATTGTTTTATATTTTACTTATTTTCCTATTACTTGTTTCTTTTAATTTTAATGTATATTTAATTTTAATGTATAATTTAACTTTGAATTCCTGATGTGAAATACAATAACACACACAGTAAAGACAATTTACAATATTTGTTCCGACATAACATTTAAAAAAAAAATGCATCAATAATATATTTAACTGGATTTACACAAACTATGATCAACAGTTATAACTTTTTTCATTGAAGAGAAAAAAAGAACATTTTTGTTTCGTAACAAACAGCAACAAAAGTCTTAAAAAAAACTGGAACATACAGAGAAAAAACTGTTATTTTTTCTTTTTTAAGTATCTATATAGAGTCAATATTTAAAATTGCCCCTTTTTTCAAAAAGAAAACAAATAAAATACACAAAAAGCCGAAAAGTTCAACTATGAACACAAAATTGATTTTCATTTCTGCATCTTTTTTTTGTTAATAAGCGTATTTCCTTCTACTTTATAATAACACAGGATTTTAAAGTATCTTCGACTTTGACACAAAATTGTTACAAATGATTGACAGATTAAATTAACAATTCGTCCAAACGATTTCATATTGACACAAATTTTCTAACACTCCATGCAAAATTAATTCAGTGCGAGGAGACATGTGAAACATTGTCCCGAGACTCGGTAATTGGTCACCAACTAGAGCAGGCAATCAATCGAGTTAATTGAAAAAAAAATGGTCAAGTTCATCGATTTCGATGACAATAAAAGTAAGGAAGGGTGAAACATTCAATACCGGGCAACATCGGATCTCTCTGCTAGTCTTAAATATGTCACACTTTATGAATTTTTGAATGAAATCAATATAGAATATATAGTTGCAATAGTTATGATCAAACGGATTACCGAAACGTCTACCAGACATTTACATATATATATAATTAGCGAGTAGAGCCTTTCAATATAAGAAAATATCAATATTTAAAACCTCTTTTCTCTTTCATTTCCTTTCAGAACTGGTTTGGCCCATAGCACCTCGATTGTACCCGAACGAGTTCATGTCGTAATGGCGACCTTCCGTAGAAACAGTCGCATCCGTGTGCTGTACCAAATGAAGCACGGCCGCGTGTACAAAACAGCAGAATAAAAAATCATTGACGAACGTTGAATCTACTGTTTGGATTTTTTGAGATGAGGATTGAGTATTCGTATTATTCGTACTACTGTTCTCATCTTGAGTCTTATTTGTGGTTGATGTAACCTCCAACCTTCTTCTAGCTATATATTGTCGAACTCGAGAATATTTCTATCGAACTCGGGATTCTTTGTGCCAAATTCGGAAATCGGCATGGAATTTCGAGCAGAAATAGATAGCATGATTTTGTTCCGTCAACCATGACTGTGTAGAAGTCCTAAGCAATTCGCAATTGTATTTTGAGTATCGCATGCACTGAGGATTGAACCCTTAATCGTCGAGAGGAGTGTAACTTTTAGTACTCTATCCACTACGCTAAGTGTCTGTGCTCAAGTTAGAGAAAAAAGATTCCCGAGTTCAATAAGATACACCTGAAGAAGGTCGGAGGTTACATCGACCGAAAATTTGTGAAAATAACACTTAAGATACGAACAGTAGTCTGAAGAATCCAAATAAATACGTAGATGGACTTTTGTGGGGTAGTAAATCAGAATAGAGGCAATCTTGCCTATCGTAGGTTAAATAGAAAACACGGCCGCCCGATGCTGACGTCACTTGGAAACTTAAAATTACGAAATCCTGATATATGAAACGAAATATGTTTTGACGCAAAAAATAAGAACTCTATATATCTATAAAAGTGAGGATGTGTGTGTGTGTGTGTGTGTGAGGACACTTCTCAATCTATACACTACACGAATTTTTGATCTACAGATTTGAAATTTGGTATATAAGATATTCAGACACGTAGAAAGCTTTTTAATCCGTTTTCATCCGAAAAAGAGCTGCTAAAGGCTCAAAATTGAAAAATTAGTATATGGGGGGGGGGCATCGTTTGTCAACGGTTTGACGACTGCGGTTGCGTGGATGGTTCACATGACAGATTTTTTATGTTAAGAATAAATAGGTTTGAAAACACTTTTTCAAGATAGTGTCAAGCTGACCTAGATGTTATCGTACTTGACTCATTGTATTTAGGTTTTTGTTTCGATCACAGCTCGAATATCTTTTTTACTTACAAGAAGTGAACTGTTTAGAAAAAAACATAGTACTCGCATGCACATGTCACATTTTCTGTATGAATTAAAAATATAATATTTATGCGTATTTTACGACCGGGCAATGCTGGGCGTCGTGCTAGTAAATAAATAAAACCGGCTTTTGTTTTTCTTCAACTTTTAGGCATCGCTTGTTTTCGGTTAAGTTAGTTATGCTTTGGGATTACAAGTGATTGTTAGGATTAGTTAAGTGGTTTCGTATTTTGGGATGTGTGTGTTTGTTTTCGTATTTCACAGTACATGAAATAAAGTACAGTGTAACCCAGATATAAGAGACTATATTTCTTTTATATCCGGGTTCTTATGTCTGTTTTACACTGTATATGAAATGTAATAAAAAATAATTAAAATAATATTTAAATGAACGAATCTCTTTTTCATTAGATTTAGGTAATAAATTATCGGAAAAAATAAAAGGTAATAAATTATCGGAAAAAGAGACGATGTAAAAAAAAAAATAATAAAAAAATAAATAATAAACTGTCGGGAAAATGAAAAAGAAATAAAAATAAATAATAAACTGTCGGGAAAATGAAATAAAAAAAAAAAAATAATAAACTGTCGGGAAAATGAAAAAAAAGAAAAATAAATAATAAATTGTCGGGAAAATGAAAAAAAAATAATAAACTGTCGGGAAAATGAAAAAAAAAATGAAAAATAAATAATAAACTGTCGGGAAAATGAAAAAAAAAATGAAAAATAAACTGTCAAAAATAAAATGAACGAATCGCTTTCAAAAAAGGACGGTAGAAAAATATCTGAAAATAAGAAAACGCTAAGAAAAGTCGGTTTTATTTATTTATTTATTTATTTGTTTATTTTTATGTGTTAAAAACTATTAAAACGCATTTAATTTTTCTTTTTTTACAAAGGACTCACCACTTACAAGGCCAGGGGGATACACGAAGATAATGGTGAATGAGTGGCGGTAGTCAATGGAACAGTATTCTAGTAATCGTTAGTAGTGGAAATTTGGTAAATTGGATTACTTAAGGGGACGGCTCACCAAGAACTTGTTTACATTGGACTTGAAAACGATCATATTGTAGTCAGCTGGAAAACAGGCAAACAGAATAGAGTAATGAAGGTGGGCAGTTCTAAGACAGAAGCTTTGTTCATATAATATACGTTTAGGTTTAGGCAAAGAGTGTGGAAAATTATTGATAGTGGTTTCAGTTAGACAAGCGTTTTTCGTGAAACTTTGGCAAGGGAAACCATAGATTAGACCTTCGAAGAGCAATTATATTTCGTTTCGTATATCCGGATTTTGCAATTTTAAGTTTCCAAGTGACGTCATTATCGGGCAGCCATGTTTTCTATTCAACCTACGATAGTCAAGATTGTATAAGAAAAGGAGACATGACTGAAATTGTCTAATGGAGATTAAATTTTCCAGTAAATACAATGGATGAACAGAATTGTGTGGTGCAAGATGATAATATTATTATAAGCAATAAACAGTTTTCTTTTCTTCTTTGTTTAATTTGATTTTTCACAAGCAAGGTATATTGCCATTGAGACGAAGAGAGATACTGTGATTAGTGGGGCTAGGACAACAGCGTATTCTTTTCATTGTTTTGACTCTCGAGTGTGTATCTGTTGATATCTTATATGCTTTTATGTAGAGTGGTGTGGTTCTCTGTTGATTAACTGTGTCTAACTGTGTCGGATATATACTCGAGAGTCAAGTCAATGATAAGAATATTCTGTTGTTATAACACTAGTGATTAGTGATCAGATCTGCACGATGCATTCTACGTGGAGAGTTGTACAACAAGATATAATTACATTTAAATTTCTGAATATTGGTACAGTCGGGGAAATAAAGAGTAGAGAAGGAAATTTCAAAGGCAAACGATCTGCGGAAACAAGATATAACACCATACATTTTTTGTACTTATGCAGAAGGATCGTCGTGTAGTCGGATGTTTTCGGGCAGTTTACAAAAAATACCGAAAGGTGCCGAACGAAAGTTTCGTGATTTTTTTTTTCGCGTAAATGCTGGTCATTTTTTTCTTTTAAATGAAAAAAAGATATTTTTTTTTGTTATTACGGAGATAATTAACGAACAAATTAATTGGAAAAATGAAAAAAATATTCTTGTTGTTACGAAGAGAATAGAATGAATATTTATTGGATATTTTTACGAAACTTTTTCAAAAATTCAAATTCAAATCTAGAAAAAATAACACTCATCGTAAAGTAAATTTCGTGAATAAATATTTATTTTTGAACAACAAACAACTAATAGCTAAAAAAAAAACATTTTAATATTTTATATAATTGTCTTTTTTGTTTAATATTTTATGTTCAAATCAAGATAAATATTTACTTTTTTTAAAAAATCCAATGATAGCAAATAAATATTTTGTTAAATGACTTTGGTTGCTGCAATTTGATTGGCTACGCGTTTCAGCAGCTTTCTGAGTTTTATGTTAACTACCCATAAAATTCCAACGATTGCAGAGTTCTTATTCTGCATAAGTATCCATTTTTTCCGTACCTTGATATCTATCATAGTCAAAATCGTTTGGATAAGACGTGGGCGTGTGGCATCTCAAAAAGTACATTGGGCCTTTCAAGAAACCAACTCCTCGCAAATGATTATATAGATGCAATTTGGTGAAATTCAGACTTTGGCTTGATGGGCACGAAGAGTACTGGAATCATCAGTGTTATATTCCTAAATACTTAGGAAATAAAGACAAACGTGAGTTACACCGAGTGGTATGTGTAATGGGGTTTATTTATAATACAGAAACGTAAGGCTGCTCGCCTAAGGTAAATAGAAGTACATAGTAACAAGTATGGGGAAGAAAGTCTGATAATCAACACGTAAGACTATCCGTCTTACTGCGACTGCTTGTCTGCCGCTGTCTGCCCAACAGTCCAATATATATATACAGTTTGTAACCGGTGTATAGCCAGTTATGTTCCTTCACAACACCTCCCCCTGAAGCTGAAATATTCCTGATTTTAGCTTAAATACCTCTTCCTTTTAGGGTCAGGGCTTAATCTCCTGGTAACTTTTCTCTTTCTTGCGCTTTTCCTTCTGGTCAGCGTTAGTGGAATTACGATCCTCTCACCATACATGAGCACATCTTCACAGATGGAAAAAGGCGTTGTTTGATCTACCTTTTTATTTTTTTTTATCCATCCCAATTGATTTTTCATTTTCTTAATGAAAATGTCATTTACTGCCTCTTTTTTTATTTTTTCGAAAGTTACCGGAAGTTCACGTATCATATTACACATTGAACTTGTACATTCACTTTCGTCTTTAAGCGCAGCAATTACCGTTTCTTCGAAACTTTCGCTTCTTTTAGGGATCAACCGTGATAATGCATCTGCGTGTCCTAACTTTTTTGAGGATACATGTTCCATCTTAAACTGATAGTTTAAGAGGGTTACAGCCCATCGCTGTAATCGATTCGCAGTATGTGTGGGAATGCCTTTCTTTGATCCAAATATGGTAAGTAGGGGTTTATGGTCGGTTTGCAAAATAAAAGATCGTCCATGGAGAAATCGATTGTACTTTGTAATTCCAAATATTATCGACAGCGCCTCTTTTTCAATTTGGCTGTAATTTTTCTCCGCTGCAACCAACGTTCTTGAAGCATGGGCGATAGCTTTTGTCCTACCATCCTCATACTTGTGAAGTAATACAGCGCCAACACCGTAATCACTGGCGTCCGTTGCTAGTATTAGTTCCTTTTCTGGATTGAAATGTGCCAATGCTAAGTCTGACAGTAGACATCTTTTGATATTTTGGAAAGCAGATTCACATTCCTTATTCCAGTTCCATTTAACACCCTTTTTCAGTAACTCGTTAAGAGGAGCTCTTAAATTATGTATGTTAGGGATGTAAATTGCATAGTATTGAACTAATCCCAAAAACGATTTTAATTTTGTCACTGAATCTGGAGCAGGCATCTTTTCAATTGCTTCAGTCCTTTGTGGATCCGGTCTTCGACCCTCTTTGTCGATTATTTGACCTAGATATTTAATTTTTTTCATAAAAAAATCGCATTTTTCTGGGCTCAATTTAAAACCAAATTCCTGTATTCTTTTGAATACTTCTTTTACATGCTTCTTATGATCTTGCAAATTTTCACTTTTAATTAGGATATCGTCAAGGTAGGCCATTGAAAATTCCAACCCTGCCAGCATCGTGTCCATAATTTGCTGGAAAATAGCAGGAGCAACCTTTAATCCAAAAGGAAGCCTCTTTAGCTTAAAAATGCCCTTATGAGTATTTATGCCTAAGTATTTGGAGCATTCATCGCTGATCTTAATTTGCAAGTAAGCATCTGAGAGGTCTATCTTAGAAAAATTTTTTCCTCCGTTAAGCTTAGAGAACAGATCTTCTGCGGACGGAAGGGGATAATTATGGTCCAATAGACAGTCATTTAAACCCGTTGAAAAATCTCCACAGACCCTTATTCTGTTATTTTTTTTCTTTACATACACGGTTGGACTTGCCCAATCTGTGTGGTTAACTTTTTCAATGACTTCCAGTTGTTGAAGTCTATCCAACTCTTTTTCGATTGCGTCCATCGCTGAAAAAGGCACATTCCTTTTAGGTTTGAATACTGGAGTGGCATTTTTCTTTAATTCAAATTTTGCCTCTGTCTTAATACAGAGTCCTAGTCCTTCGGCAAAAACATTGGGAAATTCAGTTTTCAAATCCTTCAGGAAGTCTTCCCTTTGGTTTGCTTTTTCTGCAGTTAAAACGTTACAAAACGAATTTATGGGTTTCTCCCATAAATTAAACAGGACAATCCAATCTACCCCAAACAGGCATGTATTCTTTCCTGGTACGACGTACACTTTGGATTTATGAGTCTGGTTAGCGAATGTCACTTTGCATTTTAATTCTCCCTTGAACTCTAATCTTTTGCCGCACACACTTCTCGCCGTCTTTCTGGTTTTCGTTAATTCAGGTCGACCTATCCTTTTCCATATATCTTCGTTTATAATACTAATATCTGCACCGCTATCCAGAAGCAATGTAACCAGATGTCCATTTATCCGAACATCAACATATTTCCGTCTTTCGCAGCTTTTTTCTTTATTCATGCGAAGCGTATTTACATTATCGGTCCCTTGTCTTTTCTTCTGGGCACAGTATGTTCCCTTGTGACCTTTGAGACCACATTCATAACATATTTTGTTCCTAAACCAGCAGGTCTTATTGTTGTGTCTTAAACTACCACAACATTTACACTTTAGCTTTGGGTCTTTGTATCCTTTAAGGATCCTGTGTTCTTGGAACCTGGACTTTCTTGTGGTCCCTTGCCTTTTTACTTGCTGCACCTTAAAAATATTTTTCTCTTCAATGCGAGTGTTGTCTTTCTTTATGTTAATCAGACGTTGACACTCTTCAGTGACTTTTTGCAATGTTATGTTAGGATCCGTGAACGTATATCTTTGTCCCTTGGTGCTGTGAGACCTTGTACAAAGATTAAACATTTAAATTGGTCTGCGGAAATTTCATTCAATTTAAATGATTCGCATAAACAGTTCACAGTGCAAGCATATTCTAGATAGTCTTCAGCTTCTGCCTTCTGAATGTTCAAACATTTGTATCTAGAGTGAAATAGGCTATCCCTTTTATCAAATATTTTCGACAAGGTACTAATTGTTTCCTCGAACGAAACCTCCTCCGGTTTTTTTGGTAGAATTAGATTTGCATACTTGGTGTTTTCATCAGTACCCAGTTTTTGTAGTAGCAGGGTAACTTTTTCCTCATCGGTCCAGTCTAAACATCTTTTCGTAAAAATTGTTTCGTATCTTCTGTAGTATGCAGGGAAAGTAACACCAGTATCCGGGGAGTAACGAAATTCCGTTAGTGAATTTGAAATACCCTCGGCAGAAAAATTAGTCTTCTTCCCGGTCGACGTTAGAATTAGCTTTTCTAAATTCTTTTGCTGTGTCGACATTTGTCGTTGTAGTATGTTTGTTTGTTCTTGTTGTGCCTCTAAAGTTTTTTGTGTTCTTTCTTGTTGTTGTTGCAGCTGTTGCTGTAGCTGTTGTTGTTGAATTTGTTGTTGTTGTTGTTGTTGCGCTAAAAATTGTTGAGTCATTTTTGTCTGTTCCTGGATGCTAAGGGCTAGAGCCTTAGTTAACTCTGCTAATTGTTCCATGTTAGCTTCTAGTACAAAAATGTCTTTTCGAATTCTACACAATAATTCCAAAGAAAAATCGTAAATTTACGTATATCGTAAATTAGTAGCAATATGCAGACACAACACGTTTCAACAAAGTTCATCCATAGTAATTCAACAGGCTTTGTAAAATAATTTTTTTTTTTTTTTTTTTTTTTTTTTCAACAACGTAAGTTCATACACAAAATATTTCTTACTTCCCACGACAAATAGTTCCAATTATTTATATAAAGGCAATAACAAACAATTAATTTTCCAAAAAAAAAAATATATGGCTGCCGTTCCCACGTGGCATAAAATGGTACAATAGTCGTTGTATTTATATTTTTTCTTTCGAAACTCGTAATCCTTTAGTGTAGTTTCGAATTCAACTTGCGACCATTTTTTTTTTTTTTTTTTTTTTTACTTGTCAAAATAAATATAAATTCCACTTTACCTTGAACATGTTTCTATAATTTCTTGTGAGTTCTTTACGAAGAAAAATCCGTACTTTTCGCTACTTTAGGTAGGAAAAATTTTTAAATTCATTGACGCACGTGGTCAAAAATCCTTGTGTAGTTTGTTTTTTTCGTAAAACAAAAAATCCTTGCATTGTACACAGTCCTTGGTACGGTAATTTATCTCTGTTAAGAGAAAGAACATCCTTTCGTCGCCATTGCTATATTCCTAAATACTTAGGAAATAAAGACAAACGTGAGTTACACCGAGTGGTATGTGTAATGGGGTTTATTTATAATACAGAAACGTAAGGCTGCTCGCCTAAGGTAAATAGAAGTACATAGTAACAAGTATGGGGAAGAAAGTCTGATAATCAACACGTAAGACTATCCGTCTTACTGCGACTGCTTGTCTGCCGCTGTCTGCCCAACAGTCCAATATATATATACAGTTTGTAACCGGTGTATAGCCAGTTATGTTCCTTCACAACAATCAGTAAATGAGTTTAAGCCAAGCTCCAACTTTTGTCCCATCGCCTTTGTCGCATCTTTATTTTAATTTCATTTTTAGTACTTTAATGGAATGTGCTCCGACGAACCTATAGCACTTGTGCTCCTTCAACGTACATACACGATATATCCGAGAAGCAGCAATATTCCACCCCTTCACTGTTAAGGTTTCTAGATGCCAGAAAGCCTTCTATTCTAATAGTTTCTTCCTTCAGACTACTAGACATTGGAATTTCTTTTTCCTTTTTCCAGCTTCCTTGACTGTATAAATCTTCAGAATTTTAACAGTATGCAAACAGACATCTTGCTGCCTAACTCCCCACTGTCACCGTCAGAATTATCCCAAACAGTAGCCCCCGACATACTAAGTGGCAACATGCATTGTTTGGGACGAAAAACAGAAACAAATAGATAAACAATTCGCTTAAATTCCAGATAATTAGATCTGCCATTATTTACAAGAACAAAACATGTGGTTTGCAAAATTCAAAATGATTCGCAATTGTTGGTTGGTTATTTTTGTTTTAGGCATATAAACCTTTTTCAGGTAATTTAATGCCGAATCTAGTTATTTTGAGGAACGATTTTTAATGGAGTATATTTGTTTTTTTTTTAAGTCGGATTCTATTTAACCCATAGTTGGGACCCTAACAGGTGCTACCACTCCGGGTCAGAGTGGACCTGGGAGCAATGGCAATTAAAGGGTAGCTCCACACTCCCCAAGGCCCACAAGGTGGGGCCTCACCATCGAATATAGTTTTAGGTCATATCCAGGACCGATTCGCAATTGTGATGAGTGGGCAGATTTCATATTAACCGGTATTGAGGAAAGCCCTCATTTTACCATCAATTACTATTAATGAGCTCTGTTAAAAGTTCCAGTAAGTAATAATATTTCATGTGTTAAATAATTTGTTTTTGTTATTTCATTTTACATGCTAACACCTTTCTTTGGTTCCAAATTGAAAAAAAAAAATCTTATATAAATTGAGATTTTGTTTGTCCGCCAGTCAATTTTTTCAAGCGCAATAAGCAAATCGTAGAATTTGCCTCATTTTAAAATATCAGAGATTTTAACTATTTTTAGAAATTGAAAATACTGTAAATACTGTGAAATTAAAAAAAAAAAATCGACCCAGCTTTTTCAGTGTCTATAGGGAAAGAACTCTCTTACGCACAGACTAAGTGACTTTTATATGTAAGCAGAGATAGAGATGTACATGTTTTTCAAACATGACTTCCAACACAATAAGAAAATAAATAAATGGAGAAATATTGAAAATTATTTTGGTAGTAAACAAAAAAAAAAACAACAAAAAAACCCCCACAAAAAACTATTAGGTTGGTACAAAAATAATGTCGTATTTTTTACGTTCAAATATATATATATATATATATTTATAAACGACATTATTTTTGCCCCAACCTAATATTAAAACAGCAAATTTATGCAAACAAAGGAAGCATAATTTTGCTCGTATTATGAAAAAATCTTTAGCTACTTATGTAGAATACGGACGGTGCTGAAACATTATTTAGAAACCCATTCTTAACATTCAGAGAAAAAAGCTATTGAAACTCTTCCCTACTTACACCTAACAATTTATTACACAAACAAACAAAAAGACGGTAAAACTTGAATTTAACTGAAAAATCCTATTAAAATAGTAGCACGGTCCGTATACTGCACAAGTGCTAAACTTTTTTTTTACTGTATGATATTAGTAAAGAACTTAAAATTTTTTGTCATTCATTTTTGTTGGCTTTTATTTAATCCTTTTGAACCCAAGTGTCTCTCTTCAAATCAGTACTTGATGTAAATGACAATAAAATAATGAACTTCATGTAAATGACAAAAAAAAAAAAAATGAGGGGAGGTCGGGAGGTAAACTGCTTTTAAAGAAGAGAAGTCATGTCCACGAATTCCATTCGGTTATCTTCCACTCTAGAAGCACATGACATTTTAATTGCTCATCTGAATAATATTTATTATTCTTTCTTTTGTTTTGTTCGTTTTTTTTCGTACGTTTTCTTTTTTTGTTCATTCTCTTAATCAACGTTCGTGGATTTTAATTAACAGATTGCCTTTATAACTGACCGGAAACGAAAAGGTGAGATTCATTAAGAGCAACGGAAAGGGCAAGAAAAAAAATTAAAATAAGGAAAAGAGGAAAGTAAATATATATATATATATATATATATATATATATATATATATATATATATATACTTTCCTTTTTTCTTATTTTAATTTATATATATATATACTTTCCTTTTTTCTTATTTTAATTTATATATATATATATACTTTCCTTTTTTCTTATTTTAATTTATATATATATATACTTTCCTTTTTCTTATTTTAATTTATATATATATATATATATATATATATATATATACTTTCCTTTTTTCTTATATATATATAAGAAGTAGTGTTTAGGAGGAAAAAGAAAGAAGAAGAAAAATTAAAATAAGGAAAGTATATATATATATATATGTTATATATATATATGATAAGAAGAGAAGCAGTGTTTGGGAGGAAAAAGAAAGAAGAAGAATTGTTTCGGGGGAAAAAGAAAGGAAGAAGAAGAAGAAGAAGAGGTGTTTCAGAGTAAAAATGAAGAAGGAAAATAAAAGGATGAACGAAAACAAAACTAAACATATTGAAAATGACGAGGAGAATAAGAAGACGACAGAGTTTGCGATAAACGAAGCGAAATAAGTGCACTGAAAAATGAATGAGGTGGTGGTGGTGGTGGTGAGGGGGGGAGAGAATAAGAACTAAGGGCAATAGAAGAAACTCAGAAGAGGAAACAAAAGCCAGACATAAGAAGAAAACGAAACATGGAAAAAATGAAGGGAAAAAAGAAAAAGTGAAAATAGATATATTGAGAAATGGAAAAGAATTAGAAAAAAAGAATAAAAATGAAAGAGTTTCTGATAGAAGAAGAATAGTAGTAGTAGTAGTAGTAGTAGTAGAAGAAAAGAAGAAGAAGAAGAAGAAGAAGAGGATAAATGATACCGAGTAAAAAAATCATATGATGAAGAAGAAATAATGGATATCTACTTGTAGGACATTTTTAAGCATTACCAAAATATATACAAGGATAGTTCCAAAAGTAAAGGCTCTAATTTTTTAAAATGCAAAACGTAGAAGAGTTACGAAAACGGAAGTTGTAGTATTAAAACGAGCAACCTTTTAAGCGTCAGAATTTATTTCTCTACATTGTTACCGCCATTCTCAATGTATTTGTGACAAGATTTCGATGACGCACCTTTTCTCCTGACGCACGTCCATGACACTCGTCGCTTTCTTAAACTCTCCCACCGTCAATATCTGCAATCGAGAAATGAAAATTTCTGGTCATGAATGCATAATTCAGTCATCGTAACAATGCTATTTGCAATTTATTTTGATCCATTCGGGTGGAATTTATTGACTCGTTAATTAAAAAGCAAGAGGAAAGAATTAAATCACTTTCGATCCATTTTTTCCTTTCTCATTTAAAACTAACTTTATATGAAATGCTTAGTTTTAATCTTGGATTTCTAATTTTTTTTAAAGTAATGCTTTAACGCGTTTTTCATGTTAGTTTGGCAGTATTGCTACAGATCTATTAGAATAATTTTCCAAAATCAGATCTGCAGAAGAATTCTATATTTCACTTAAATAAAGTAGAAACACGATTATAAAATCATAAATTATTTTGTTCATAATGTCATCACTAGAAACCCTAAGTTTCTATTATCTCAACTATTATATAAAAGGAATTTCCGTGTGTATGTGTATATGTGTGTATGTGTATGTGTTTATGTGTGTGTGTGAGTGAGAGAAAGAGAGAGAGAGAGAGAGAGAGAGAGAGAGAGATTTCTATTTATTCAATCCCGGACAACGCCGGGTCCCTCCGCCAGGTTTCTTATAAGGCTAATTTAATATTTTTCTCTTTGTCATATAAATGATGTTTTTTAATGTTTTATTTGTGAAATCGGTTAATGGCAAATAACAGATATATAAAATATACTATGATATAAAACTATATGTGCTTCTTAAAATCGATTTTTGAAATAATCTTTTTTCAAACAGAAATAAAGTTTTTCATGTTTATTTTATATATAACTAGCCTAGGTGCCCGGCGTTACCCGGGTGTTTGGAGGTGTGTGTTGTGCAAAAAAAAGGTGGTAGTAGGCAGGCAGGCAGGCAGGCAGGCAGGCAGGCTTGAACCCGTACTGCGAAGGAGGAAAAGATAGTGAAACAAAAAACAACAAAAGAATAAACAAACAAGCAAAAAAAAAACATGACGCCTTTGCTGTTGCGTCCATCGCCAAACCGGAAAGTTTAAATTAAAGCTAGTCAATCGAAATGAGGGATGACTTGAAAATATCGGCGAAAAAAGAAGCGACCCCTCCCTGTAGAAAAGTGCCCAGTTGAGGGTGAAGGAATTAATGTTTTTAGCCAACTTTTCGATATTTGTTGTCCGAAGGTCGAGATTCAAAATGATACCGATCTCGTGAAAATCCGTCGCCCCTGTCGAAAGTTTTAGGCATATGTACATACATACATACATACATACATTTAAACAGACAGGTGAGATGTATATTGTAGAAGATTTCTAAATATTGTTATTATAGAAAGGTATAAATGCAAAAATGCAAAAGAAAGTGCAAACCAGATTCGTTCTGCTACACTTTTGATGTGTTTGTCTTCAAAGAGAATAGGAAGAAAATTGATGAGTCATCAGAAATGTATCTGAACTTTTGAGATGAGGATTGATGATTTGTATTATGCAGATTCTTCGGACTACCGTTCTCATCTTGAGTGCCATTTTCGATGTAATCTCTGACTTTCTTCAAGAGTATCTTGTCGAAATCGAATTTTTTTTTGCCGAACTCGGGAATCTGAACGGAATTTCGAGCAGAACCCGTTTATTTACTTTACGGAGGTATCATGCTCTCGTTCCGTCAGCCATGATTGGATGTCTTAAGTAATTCGCAATTGTATTTGTCAGTCTCCCACACTGAGAATTGAATCTTTAACTTTCAGGAGAATATCACTTTTACAATTGATTTTTTCCAAGTACTCTAATCACTGTGCCACGATACTTTCGTTTTATTTTTTTATTGCATTTTCACCCCAAACAAGGCACGGTGCCACTTTAATGTGGGGAGCAACTATACGGGACATAATTTGCAGGGATACTATGTTGGGAGTTGAGCAGAAAGATGTCTGTTCACATTACACTTGAACTTCTAGATGTCAGTACAGTCAGAGAAGCAGGGAGACGGAAGGGAATTCCTAAATCTAGCAGTTCTAGGGAAGAAAGCATTCTTACTTCTAGGGATTTCTACTGTGTAGAGGTGAAATTTTGCTGTTTTTCGGGTTTGTTGGGGTATGTACGTAGAGGGTGTACAAGGCTTGCAGCTGGACGGAGCATCCGCCATTAAATACTTGTAAAAACAGGCAGAGTGATGCAACATGTCGTAGATGGCAGTTCAGGACATATTAGGTTGGCGACTCTCTTTTGAACCCTGTCTAAGAGTGACAGACTAGTAGCAAATGCATCAGCCCAAATGCGGCAACAATATTTCATACATGGGCGAATGGTGGCTTTGTAGAGGTACAGGTACTTTCAGGTGTAAGTAACTTTCTAGCACAATAGAGAGAGCCTACCTTCTTTGCAGCAGTCTTGGCAATGCCCTCAATATATCTGTTCCAACTCATGTTCCCCGTGAACGTTAAGCCAGGTTTTGCATTTCAAAATCATGAGAAAGTCCACTACAGATGTGTTATGAAAACAAACCATGTGAATAAGTTTGAACATCTCACATGGTTTGCACGTCATGCAAATAAAGTTGGCAACTTTGGACACAATGCAATGGAACAGCTCTTAAATCCAGATATCCTATCATCTGGAGTCAATTATTTTCTAACCATCCATTCTTTCAGTTACACGACCAGTTCCTCATTTTAATAATGAAAACAAGAAAAAAACTAAAAAAAAAAAACAAAAACAAAAAAACAAGTGCCAATTTTTAAAGAGTTAGTTTCTTACACAATATCCTCTCATAGAAAATTTCTTTATGGAAAAAACAAACCCTAACGGAAATTTTCTACGGAATATTTTAATCTTAAACTCAAAACCAATATTATTGTTTCTTTATAGTTGTACAGTACAGTTATACAGTTGCACAGAAAACCGGGCTACGGCATTAAAAATTAGTAAGAATACAGTACGGTATATAATACAAATGTATATAATGAAATAAAATTATTAATAACACTACAGTACAGTTATACAGTTGCACAGAAAACCGGGCTACGGCATTAAAAATGAGTAAGAATACAGTACGGTATATAATACACATGTATATAATGAAATAACATTATAAATAACACTGTAATGTAAAGTACCAGGGGTCGGAAAAACATTGTATTCCACATCGTAACATGAAAAACCGTATCATAGGGTTACCGTACCCCGAGGTTCTATTGTATATGTTGGAAAGGAAAAGATAGTTGTATTCATCTATTTGGAGTTATTTTTATGCATGGTTAAATAGTTAAAAAATAAAAAAAACCCGGCTATCGCCCCCCCCCCAAAAAAAAAAACAGTTTCAAATTCTATTTCCTTACCATATTGTTGTCTCTTTCCAACAAATAATATATTTTCATCGCATGTTATACGATCAACTCAATATATTCAAGAACGGATCAATACATTTATGTAATGATGTAGAATAATCATCTAAATGTGGCAGAAATAGAATGTGGTAGCCATTAAAACTTTGATTTGAATTAGTGATTACTAGGGCTAGAACAATAGTATATTCTTTTCATTGTTTTGACTCTTGAGTGTGTATCCGTTGATATCTTGTATGCTTTTATATAGAATGATGTGGTTTTCGGTTGATTAACTGTGTCTGTGTCGGATATATACTCGAGAGTCAAAACAATGAAAAGAATATTTTGTTGTCATAGCCCTGGCACTTATTTTTGAACTGGGCGTATTTAAGCGTTTGCTCGGCTTTGTCCGGAACATAATGTCAACCGCTCGGGGTTGCTTGTAATCTGACATAAGACGCCCATCAATCAAGCACAATGCACGAAAACGAGCAGACGACTTCCGAATAAATATTGGAATAAAAACTAGATGTTACATAGAAAGCCTTGAGACTAACAGTACAATGAATTTATCAATGTTAGACAAATAATGAGATCCCCCAAAGAATTGCATTACATGTGGTATTAAATACATCATTGCAAACATAGGCCCAGTAAGTGTAGAAATTGGCTGGAGATGCACAAACCTTTTCTTAAAATTTTCTTGATAAAAAAAGGAAAAATTAAAAAAAAATACTTTAAATTAAAAAATATTGCTTCTTTGAACCTTTTTAAAAACTTCTCAAAGACAAAAAAATAAATAATTTGTTTAAAAAAAAACAAACAAAACAGTTGTTTGCTAAACATTATCTGTCAAAAATGGGGAAAAAATCGTTTTAGTACCCTCTCGTCCCTGAATAAAATAAGTTCAACGATTTGACCTTTGAAAACTCTATCAAGCTCCTCCGCCAATTTTGGGTCTAAACACTTGAAATTGTAGATGTAGGTTACTTAGATATAGATTAAACTTTTAAAAATTTTATTTGAGCCCCAAACAATAAATGTTAAGAGGTCAAAATTGAGATAAAAGTTTAAAAACATTTGACCTCTGCGGTCTCTACCAAATTACTCAGCCAAGTTTTGGTCTAAACATTTGAAAGTTTACATAAAGTGTATTCAGACATAAGGCAAGCTTTTAATCAGTTTCTGACCGTAGATTTGGCTACCAAGGGGTCAAAGTTCAAAAGATTTTACCGTTGCGGTCTCTATTCAGTCAATTTTGGGTCTAAGCATTTGAAATTTTAGATGTAGGTTATTTGGACATGAGTCAAACTTTTTAATATATATATATATACATATGCACATAAAGTTATGAACAGTACATAAAGTCCGAGCAAAGCCAGGCTAAACTGTTAGTGAATAATAAAACAAAGTTACGACCGGTCGTTGATTTTTTTCTTTTAATTTATTTCTATGATTTCCATTTATTTTACTATTTCTGTTGCGTACTGTTAAGATTTAATCATCATAAATGCTCAGCATAATCCGGCGGTTGGCGTCATATTCCGGGCAAAGTCGAGCGGACACTTAGATATGTCCGTTTAAAAATCTGCACTCTGATTTAGAAGTTTCTAAGTCTCAATTTCTCGATCATAATAATTTTCTAAAATCAACCATTTTGCCAATTGGCTAAAAATCATCTTTTACGGAAACAAACAGAGGAGAAATATTTTTGGTTACCCAGTGTGGCACGATGAGGGATTGTCCAGAAAATTTTACTTAATTAAGATTCTAATTAATTGATTAAGTTGAATAAGATCATACACTAAACCTAATTGAAATGGTTTCATAATTGGCACGCAAAAAATATTTTTTTCATGACAGATTTAATTTAAAAATTCATCTTTCGACAGCGAACGTTAGAAATTTAACTCGATTGATTAAAAGGTCATGCGAAGATGTTGGCTTCCTGGTTTAACAATGAAAACTCAGCATTAAATTGCTTTTATTTCTTATAGAAAAATCAGAAATGAAGGATTTTGACAAGTCTCAACGATTTGATTGTCACGATGACGTTTCCAAATCGGCCAAAGAATGATTTTATAACAACAATTTTATGATGAAGAATTGAAAAAGTCGTGAGAGTACACCTTCCATATTTGATGAATGTAATTACCTGTCAACTGATACTAAGGTGTGCTAAGTAGTCTTAAATAAAATCCAGCCCCATACTAGAGATCCATAATTAAGACCAACCTTTTGTTTGTGAAACAAGGTTTTTCGTTGGTCAAACGATAAAAAATGCCAGACAAAGTCAACACGAATTGCAATAGTTGAGTGAATCACAAACCTTAACACAAGTGAAAGTTTCGAATAAAAGAATTAATAACATAGTGCATATGAGCGTGTGGAAAAATATCATCAGCAGCAAAGGATGGATGGCTTGCGAAGAAATTTGCAACAGCTGTAACCGAAACGAATTAAAAATTAGGAAGTGTGCGCGAGAAAAAAAGAGACAAAATGCACCATGTGGTCGGCAGAATCAAAGTGTTCGTCGAAGAAAATGGACGTGTAAGGTCGATGATGAGAATGGCCCGGCTGTGCCGGTACGAAAAAAGGTGGACATGTGGCAGTGAGAGACTTCTTAAGTGGTGTCGAGACGGTAGAGTAGCGGTAATAAATGCTTTTGTTAATAAGAAAAAGACCCGGATTTATTATTTTTTTTGCGTGTTATTTTTAGGGGTTTGAGAGAAGTTCGAACTGTACTGAACATGGTTCAAGTATAACGCCACATAAACGTGACAAATTAACACTGACAGAATTTGCGAGTTCAAAAGACTAAAAAGAGTTCCTTTTCAAATACAGCCTCCTTCCACGGACAAAATCCCGCAAAAAATAGAGTTCTATAATCAAGACATAACACTAGTTCGATCCCTCAACATGTTTTTTCTCCCCAACAATAACAAAATAATTTTTATTTTTTCTATTATTGTTAGAATCATGTTGCAATATTGCTCACATCGAGCTTTTGTTTTTAGGTTTCCACCAGAACTGATCCGCGACCTAAGTTCCAGATATAGCTGAATCTACACCATAGTTCCACTGATCTTCAAACACACCACGGGCGTGGAGCAATTGACAGAGCAGCTAGTAGAAACGCATGTATTTCTCATGACCTCATGCTATGTTTAGTGCCAAGTCATTGTGTTACGAGAGACGTGCAATAAGTAATGCCCCTGACCCACTTCCATGTGCAATGATTTATATCTCTACGCGTTATGTGGAAAATTACAGCTCTGAACTAATTCTGGTTTCTGTTTTACAGGTGTTTGAACTGATTCAGGTGTGAAATGGAGCCTGTTAAATGTCGAGCAGTGATCCGGTTTTTGTATTTGAAAGGACTCACACCACAGGAAACTTTTGATGAAATGAAAGAAACTTATGGTGATAATGCCCCGTCATATGACCTTGTAAAACGCTGGCATCGTGAATTCAAACATGGTCGGAAGTCTGTGGAACAGATCCCAGACCTGGTCGCCCCCCTTCTGCCATTGATGAGGCATCTGTCCATCAAGTTGAGGTTGCCATTTTGGAAGATCGGCGCATTACTATTCGCCAAATAGCCCAAGATATCAAGATTAGTACAGGGTCTGTGGAAATTATCATTAATGACCATTTGCATACGCATAAGGTGTCTGCCAGATGGATTCCCAGGTTGCTCACACCATTCCAGAAGCGAGAACGCGTCGAGTGCTCGAGGATGAATTTGGAAATGTGCCAAGAATATTGTTCAAAGTTTTCAAAAGACTGATTACACAGGATGAGACCTGGGTCCATCACTATGATCCAGAGACCAAAGCCCAGTCAATGCAGTGGAAGCACTTGGACTCACCACCTACAAAGAAGGCAAGGGTGCAGCCCTCCACTGGCAAGTTCATGCTCACAGTCTTCTGGGACCAGGACGGAGTAGTGATGACAGATTTCCTGTCAAAGGGTACCACAATTACAGGAGCCTATTATGTTTTACTTTTGAGGAAATTAAGGGAAGCTATCAAAATCAAGAGGCAGGGCAAGATCAGCAAAGGTACCCTCCTCCTGCAGGATAACGCTCCGGTCCACAACTCGCATGTCGCCAGATAAGAAGGACGGGCATGTGGTTATGAAATCCTTCCCCATCTTCCCTACTCTCCTGACCTTGCACCCTCTGACTTTTACCTCTTCTCAGCCATAAAGTTGTTTTTGAAAGGAAAGCGTTTCCCGGATGATGCAGCCTTGCTTTCTGAAGTCATGTCGTGGTTGGAGGACCAACCTGGGGTGTTCTACAAAAACGGTCTCCAGAGCTGCATCAAACGATGGGAGAAATGCATAACTCTGGGTGGTTCCTATGTAGAGAAAGACTAATAGCAGTGCCAAGTTTCGTTGCTCTACTTCTATGGGAAGTGGGTCAGGTGCAAAAACACGATCATTTTCTATGTTGGCAACCTTCATGTGGTCCCTTTTAAAAGTTCTCGCTTACTTTATAGACAGAATTCTGATTGGACAAATATCGCGGAAACCAACGCCATAAATATAAAATCATCTGATCCAAAAGATATTAATTCATTTTCTTTCATACGATTTCGTGTCAATGAGTTTTCTAGTTCTACTGTCGTATTGGATTTTATCATTCCGTTCCTTTCAGTGGATTTAAAAGTATTTTTTATTACTTCTCAATAGGGCTATAGCAATAGAATTTTCTTTCATTGTTTTGACTCTCGAGTTTATATCCGATACAGTTAGACACAGTTAATCAACTGATAACCACATCACTCTATATAAAAGCATATACGATATCAACAGATACACATTCAAGAGTCCAGACAATGAAAAGAATATGCTGTTATCCTAGCCCTACTTATCAATCACATAGATCTATACCCTGCGTTTTGTACGAGGTTTTCTTTATTTGAAGTAATGTTTAATTATTTTCCATTCTGATATCACAAGTTTCTAGTTCTACACATTAATACTCAAAGCTCCTGTTGTTGATTTTTGTTGTTTTTTTCGTAATTTTAGATTACTCCCATAAATGAGGTCATACTGTTTTTCAATTTATTTCGATATACTTAAATCAAACTCCTCATTAATCAAGGGTTCCTTTCTTGGGACTAACACTTGCTCTCTACATTAATTTCATGCATATTTGAGTGTTCTATTCTCCTTTACCTCTCATATGTTTAGTTTATAAAAAGTGGTGAATATTGATATCTTCTCACTTAGCGACAAATTAGTATATCTTTTTTTGTAGTTTCTCCATTTTGCAAATTCCAGGTAAAAAAATTCATTTAGTTTTGGGCAGTATCCCGTTTAATGCTGCTATGATAGCTAACATCAATTGTAGCATTTGCACAATTCTTCATACTAGCTACTTCAAGGTGGCCATACCAAGCGGATCTTGTTTTGGCTGCGAATACTACGTTATTTTTTTAATATTTAGTCAGTGTTTACGTAGACCCAGAACGTTGTAGCAGAGTACGTCGTTAAAAACATAAGACAAGTAATAACTTGACTCATTTATTTTCGAGTACTTAACCGAATAGAACGTGATTGTGACGCTTCTCTCTGAGCTCTCGAACTTCGTTTCGAACGTGCTCTCGGACGTGCTCTCAAACGTGCTCTCAAACGTGCTCTTCTGTCTGTGCACTCGTTCTTTTATAGTATCTATCTTTTTCCTTGCCGTGACATCATTTCGCACATTTTATTTACTCCAGTTTTTTGTGATCAAGTCATGCAATTTTTTCTCCTTGCCTCTTTTTGACAACCTTTCTGTTGTTTGGAAAACGATCTGCGACTATTAAAGAAGTGGTTGGTTCCCTTAACTAAGATGTCAAGATTCCCAACATAGTTGGCAGATAGGTTATTTATAGGGCTATGACAAGAAAATATTCTTTTCATCATTTTGACTTTTATCAGTTAATCAGTTAATATCTTATATGTTTTTAGATAGAGTGAAGCGGTTCTCAATTGATTACCTGTGTCTAACTGTGTCTGATATATAGTCGAGAGTCAAAACAATGAAACGATTATTCTCTTGTCATAGTTCTAATTATTAGTCTATAGTTTTTGAAATCGTTCTCTTCTCTTTGTCTATTTACTTTACTGTAGTTCTTCCTTTCATCAAACCCCTCGCAGTCTGCTTTGCGTATAAATCTTTCAGTCACTAATCTATATACAGACCTAAAATATTCCATTTCTATAAACTCACACTAGAATTTTCTATGTTAATTTCATCTTCGGTTCCTTCAATTTCCATTCAATTATTTTGTCTTTTTATTATGCTGTTGTCGTTTTCCCTATATATTGCCATATAAGTGTATAGTCTCTACTGTCTCCGGTTGTTCTCATTTTTCCCTTTCTTCGTTTGCGTTCAAAACACCATTCATGTTGTTGGGAAATATATAATTCCATGATAATGGACATCACTGCATGAATCAAATATAAATGATTGCCCTTTTTATCGTCATTCAGATTCGCATTCGCGATATAAAACCGATTATTTATTCATTATAGAAAAAATGTCGGAAAGAAATACCGAAAGAAAACGAAAGGAATCAAATGGTTTATGTTCATATCTTTTGAGGTTTTGCCGGAAGAAAAACACATCCGCAACGAATAACATTTTATGTCGTTAATTTTATTTTCAAAGAATATAAAAAAAAATAAATAAAATAAATAAATAAACTTTACTTGGATTCTACAATATTTCGTCTATTAAATATTGAAAATTTATTCATTTAAATCATTCTGTATTGTTATGAGTGTTATTAGTTAACTCCTTCCGTGAAAAGTGACGTAGTGACATTTTGTATTATTTATAATAAAAACATTGAAAAATAAGCAATAGCGTTATATAAAAAAATATGAAATATTGCAATAGAGTGCCAATATTATGCTAAACGTTTCGTAACACCTAATAGTATTGAGTATAAGTGTCCATTAAATAATAATAATAATAATAATAATAATAATAATAATAACTAGTGGGACCTGTGGAAATTACACACGGGACTCATTCATATGTAATATATTGATGTTGGCATTCTGTAGATGTTCAGCGTAAATGGAGACACTCTGATATTATTGTAGCTATTTACAATGCCTCCCAACGGGACAGTTAGACACCAGGGTCGTTTTTTAACGTGGAGAAAAGGTACAAAAATAAAAAAAAATTGTCTCAGTCGTGAAGGACTGCTCATCCACCGAAAAAGAACAAGAAATGGAAGTGCAGCATCTTAAGAACAGATACTGCACTTTTTGTTAAAACTGCAAAAGTATTTATCTAAGTTAGTACGAACGCCCGGCAAAGCCCGGTCGTAAAGTACGCTTAAATATGATATTTTAATTCTTACAGATTTCATATATATTAGTATAGATTTAATGGTCTATCAATGTTTATATGTTATAAAATTGCGATTTAAAAAAAATATCCATATGGCTTCCGTACATTAGTTTGAATCGAAGCAGAAATGAAAACTTATGAAAAAATATATGTATATATAACTTGAGTTCTTTAACCATAATCGAAACCGAAACCAAAAACTCATGAAGAATTCTTGGTAAAGTTATTTATGACAAGAAATAGAAGAACATAACAATTAAACGACCCGGATGTAAGCGTGAATACAAAAAACACACGCTATCGTATTAATATATAGATGATGATGCTGATGATTTATTTGCAAATGTTATCGAATGTTATGGGGAGACTTGTTGTCACTCAGCTTCCAGGGAACGCCACATGCTGTTTCTTATGAGAGATCTTTGATAAATAAATAAAAACATCAAAAAGTTGAGTATGCTATTCTCATTATAATTAAAACGTTTGGGACCATAACGAAAAGCCACCATAAATGGCTTAATCAGATTGACAAGACAATTTCTTTTTCAATTTTGAAAAAGGCTTGCATCTAAGAAACAGCGATACTGTTAATATAGGTTGAATATCTAAAGTAAAGGGAATTGATCTTATGTTAAAAAAAATCCAACTACAAACATCCAACGGTTGAGACTACTACGGAGCAACAACAGCAACAAATAAAGGGTGCAGACATAAACCAGAGACAATACTGGAAAATGTAATTCGCAAAATTCTTTGTGACATGGAAGTATTGTTGCATAGTTCTTATTAGAAGAGGACTGATGTTATATATTTGTTGTTGTTCATTTTAGTAGAGTCTTAGTAGAGAGTCTTAGGGTGTTCATGTTGTGTGCAGATATATCGCGTATAAATAAAGAGAGAGACAGTTCTGTATATATAAGGAGACATATTATGAGATAGAGACAGTCTTATTTATAAAGAGACAGGGTACAGGCTAATACAGGAGAGCCGAGCATGCAATTCAATGAGAGGAGATTTATGATATATTGATAGATAGACCGAGAGATAGTGCGTTTGACATTTACGTTTGACAGTTCTGTGAATGGAGGTGTTTCTATAAACATTGACACATATATTTCTTACCTATTTTTGAGATGATGATTTTCACAAGTTCTTATAATATAAACGGACAATACCTTTTCTGTTGAAAGCATAACACGAAGACGCAGATACAAAAAGATGAAGTTGTTCGTTTATTTATTTTTTTTATTACATTTTCACCCCAAACAAGGCGCATTGCCACTTTGGTGTAGGGGGGCTACCATAAGGGGCAGCAACTACTGGGGCACTATGTTGGGATATGGGCAGAAAGGTGTCGGTTCACGTTGCACTTGAACTTCTGCATGTCAGTACAGTTAGGGAAGCAGGGACCTGGAATGAAATTCCAGAGTCTAGCGGTTCTGGGAAAGAAACTACTGGAGTAGAAAGATCTTTTACATCTAGGGATCTCTACTGTGTGGGGTGGGATTTAGCTGCCTGTCGGGTTTGTCGAGGGTGTCTACGTCGTGGGAGCACAAATGTCTGCAGTTTGTCAGAGCATTCGCCATTAAAATACTTGGAGAACAGGCAGAGGGATGCAACGTTTCGTCGATGGGACAGAGGCTGAAGCTTAGATGCCAGTTCATGGCCTATCAGATTGGCGACTCTTTCTTGGACCTTGTCTAGGAGCGAGAGACTAGTAGCAGATGCACCAGCCCAAATGTGACAACAATATTCCATACATGGGCGAATGGTGGCCTTATAGAGGTACAGGATACTTTCAGGTGTCAGTAGTTTTCTAGCACGGTAGAGAGAACCTACCTTCTTCGCAGCGGCCCTGGCAATGTTTTCAATATAATTGTTTCAATTCATGTTTCCTGTGAATGTTAGGCCAAGCAGTTTGAAAGATGTACTCTCAGACAGGGAGTCACTGGCCATTGCTATTGGTGGCAGAGAAGGTTTCTTGTAATTATTGAAGGAAACCAGTTTAGTCTTGGCAGCATTGAATGTGACCATCCATTTATGTCCCCATTCCACTACTGATTGGAGGTCATCCTTTAGTGTTTTTGCCATTTCTTTAGATATGTGTCTATTTGTTTTCCTGTCATGCCTGTTATAGAGTTTAGTGTCATCAGCATATATATATATACATCTCAGAGACAGTTTTGTCGGGGAGGTCATTAATAAATATTAAGAACAATAAAGGTCCAAGGATAGACCCCTGAGGCACACCCCCATTTATATAACACTGTTAAGATGTACAACCGTTGAGGACAACCTGGATTTTTCTCTTATCTAAGAAGGATTTAATTATGTTAAGTATTCTACCAATGGTATCGTATGATTTAATTTTCCTGAGGAGACCCTTGTGTCATACCCTGTTAAAAGCCTTAGATATATCTAGAGCTATCGCTCTGCCCTCCCCCGCTTTGTCCAGTGAATGGTATATACGTTCAGAGATTACAGTGAGAATGTCAGCTGTGGAACGGGCTTGTCTAAATCCATATTGTTTGTCAGTCAGAAGTTTAGCATCTGTAAGGTGCCAGACTAAGGCATGGTTAATTATGGTCTCAAATATTTTGGCGAAAAGTGGGAGGAGGCTAATGGGGCGATAATTTGAAGGGTCAGTTCTTTCGCCAGAATTCTTGAATATTGGTACCACAGAAGCAGTTTTCCAACAGCCCGGAAAGCATGATTCATTAAGGCATTTGTTGTAGACTTTGGAGAGAACTGGAGCTACTTCGGCTGAGCACTTTTTTAATAGCACAGCTGGGATGAGATCAGGTCCACATGCTTTTGAAGTGTCAAGGTTTTTTATGATAGCGTGTACCTGAGCAAGGGTGATTTTTAGATCGGCTAGTGTGGCGTCTGTCCGCAAAGGAAAGTCAGGTAGGGGGTGGTTTGTAGGGTCCAGTGTGGAGTTCGAGGCAAACCGGTTGGCAAGCATATTAGCCCTGTCGGTTGCTGAGCAAACAACCTCGTGATTGTTGGTTAGTGGGGGAATTGTTGATTGCCCATTATTTACTACACTGTTGTAGATTTTCCAGAAGTCACGATTTCCTAATTTTTGTGCTTCGATGCGTTTTTTAGTGGTTTCAGTACATTCTCTCTTAGCTGTTGCTATTTCTTTCTTAACGTTACTTCTAGCTTCTATATATACTTCTGTTTGTTTGAACTGGACTTATGTCGGTTAGATCTGCGGTAAGCATGCTGCCTTTGAGCAATAGCAGTTGCGCAAGTCGAAGTAAACCATTCCATTTCGACTGGCTTTGCATTAAGGAATTCAAGTCTTACATGATTCTTCTTCTAACCTCCGCTTCCAAGGTTCTGACTCCTCTCTTCTCCTCTGACTGACTGAGTCCATTGACTGAGTTTTTTTGATTGACTATATTCAGACCCATGACGTCATTGCATAACCGACGCGTGCGTATTAGGCACATGGCATGACATGCCTCCATGTTTAAGCATGCATTGTTACTCACATGTTTCAAACATGCGCGATTTGCACGTTTTGAAAGCATTTCTGACGACCAGGCAATTTTCCATTCTCTTTGTTTTACGAAGTGTAACGCCTCACTCAAGAAGGTGGTTAAGGACCCTTATTTTCCCTAGATTCTCGGCACGTGTCGTCTAGACTTCTCTGAGGTTGTTACATGAAATCTGGGATGCTGACAGCGAATATCGAAGCGACAGGCAAGAATAAAGACAAACAATTGTAGTCTATCTACAGAAGCTTAATTTTCATAAAATTATTTACAAAAATGTTTTTACATTTCTCATTCAGATTTTGTAAGTTTCAACTCTCTTCACAGACAGCGACAGACGGATGGATTAGGTGGAGAGGGATCACATCTCTTCTCGGATTCAACAAGCAATCTGCTTCAACTCCCAACTTTACTCTGCGACTCAACTCTATCTCTCCACTCTCTAGCTAATTTTCGCACAACAGTCGTATATGTGGATTGGGTGGAAATTCTCCCAGCCAATAAGATTTTGCCACGAAATCGGAAGCTTTTAGGGTTTTGCGTGGGTACAATTCCCACACTAAAATCTAAATTACTCATTCTCCAGGCCAGGTGTAAATTCTGACATCCGACCCTGAGTTCATTTAAGGCCAGACAAGGTTCTAAGTGAAATTTCCTGTAGTCAAGTTTTAGCTGTAAAAATATTTCTCTGATTTTCAAACAATATCTATTTTGACATGAAATAAAAAATATATATTTATCTTCTCTATTTTACATCCTTGGGTTATCTGGCGTCACCCGGGAATAAAATCTTCTTCAGTGTAGTTCTAACGCTCCTCAATGGGGGATTACTTTACAAAGGAATTTAAACTACTTGTTATTCTCTAATCGATATTGTTATTATGCATTCTTTCTAAGAATGTGAATAGTTTTTTCAGAGAAATTTTATTTATCAAATATTTTAAAAGAATTTACAATTTAACTGGACATTCCATTTAAGACCTATTGTTCTTTAAAACTTATCTACAGGGTTCGATCCTCGTTTTATCTGATATCATTTTAATTTAACTAATTTTTTTTTTTACTTACATGAAAAGAGGACAGCCTTTTTCATGTAACATCATAAACTCATCCAAGCAAGGAGAACGGGCATGATAATAGTTTACGATGAAGAGAAAACTACCAAATTGTAGATTTTATCATTACAGCAGATCTCAGGGTAATGATGTGAAGGAGTGAAAAACAAAGCAAATAAACAGAAATTGTAGGAGAACTGAAAGGAATATGGAACACGAAGAAAGTCAATATAATACCAATAATTGTAGGAGCACCAGGAACAGTCCCAAAACTCCCGGCAAAAAAATAATGAGGACTAGAAAAATATGAAGAAGCTCAATATAATACTAATAACTGTAGGAGTGTTAAGAACAATCCTCCAAACTGGAAAAAATCTAGGAGTAATTGGAGTCAAAGAGAAAACTCACATCATCCAACAGCTGACATATTAGGGAAATCCTGAAATGCGGAAACCAACTGCGCTTAAACTTTGAATACGAATCAAGCCACGTTGAAATTGTAATATATATACAAAGAAAAAAAAAACAATATTACGAACACCATACGGACCCGATATAAGTAGAATTGAATAAAATTCTTATAAACTTTCCCCCCTTCCAAATTATTAAAATGGCACCAGCCTCAGTTTATACGATACAAAATAGTTTTGAAGGTTCAAGAAGGATCGAAACACGGATGGGAGAAAGCACTGATAGAGTTAAGAAAACACTTAGGGAGGTTTCTGCCACTAATATCCCAGAAAATAACAGTGACCCCCCCCCAAAAAAAAACCCCTGAAAAATTCATAGTATACCCCCTTCTGTAGGGAACAGATAGCTACAATAAAAACAAGCAAATCAAAGAAACAATATTTTTATGTAACTTTAAACACATATCTATAAAATTACATCAAAATATCCAATAAAGCTTGAAATTGTAAAAAAATTCTAAGCACAGACATCATTATCCATTAATTGATAATTTACTGATTTTCTAGATTATGGGGCTCCGGTATCATCGCGCTTGATAGAACAATAGTACTCTGCAAGCATGGTGACATCCCAACGACCTTGATAGAGAACTTCCATGTCACTGATGTTTCAATAAGCTCTTTGTAGTTGGGTGCTTTTATTTTTCCCCAGAAGAATTTTACTAAGTTCGTAAACGCCGTCCAGGTACTCAATTCTGCAGAATTTATCAAATTACAGAAATTTGCGTCAATCATTAAATTTCGAATTTTGGGTCCATCGAAAATTCCAGCTTTTAATTTCTCTATAGTTAGGCCTGGAATTTTCATGCAAATATATTTGAAACAGTCGCCATCTTTCTCAAGAGCACTCACACACTGTTTCATAATGCTAAGCTTTCTGTGAAGAGGAGGAAACCCAATTTGGAATGTTCCATTAGTATGACACTTTTAGTTAAGTGTCAAAAAGTTTACTGGCGAAGTTAATTAAATAATAATTAAGTAAATTATAATAATAATTGTTTTATTGAACAGTATAAAATTCGTTTGGGTAGCCAACACTTTTTAAGAACCAAGTGTAATAAACGGTCATTGAGTGCAAAAGGATGGTGACTCGAGCAAGAATAGGATTGACCTATAAAACTGTCACTAAAACAAAAATAAAAACATCTGCAGGTGTATGGACCTTTCAAAATTATAAACAAATTATACAAGTAAAATAAAGTGCAAAGAGATTGTGACTCGAGCAAAAACCTATAAAACTAAGCAAAACAATTTGCAAGTGGCTACACCTGTTGAACATCATAATTTGAAAAATTATAAACAATAAATATTTTTCTAAGTTGGCAAACATTTGTGGACGGCATAACTTGGAATTAAGTACAAGTTTGGCACAAGGACTGGGCGGCTATACATCATTCATCAACTAATCACAGAATTGCTCCGTATTGTCTCTCCCAATGACTGTAATTGATTGGTCGATTATCTAAAGCCAATCAGAGGCTAACCAGGGTGATTATTACTAAAGCAATTAGTCAGCAATCTCTATTGGCTCACCAATCAGACACTGATTGTTCAAGGATTCGGGCCAATAAATAGAGGATACCCAAAGCGAAAAATCGAGTTGGTTCGTTTTTTGTCACAGCTTAAAGAACCAAATCCGTTGCCACTTCATTCTCCATCATTGACGCTTTCTAATTGTAGTTAAGATTTTCTAAGAAAACTTTATTCCGCCAGTCAACCACAACCACTCCCATTCCGCGGTATTTGTTAAAGATTGTGTAAATAAACGTTGTTATTGTTTATAACAAGCGATTTCCGACATTTTTTTTTGTTGCTTGGCAACTTTCTTCCCTCCAGCAACAAATCCAACCTTCGTCGATTGGACCACACTCATCTCTTCTTTCTACAGATCTTAAAGCAACGTGGGCGTGGAAGGAAACAGAGAAAGACCAGTCGAAACACATGGTGATCACAAAACCATCGGCCAACTCGGTTTCGTGAAGATATTGTACCACACTAAAAGAAAAGCCAGAACATCGAGAGAGACAGGAATCAGTTTACGAATCTTTTTTTATCCAGTGCCTTGTTCTTGCCCTGCTATCCCACAAACACAAGAAGCACGGACACTTCTTGTAGCCACCTTGTAGCCCGAGGAGAAACCCAACTATTTTCAAATTGACATATTGGTGCAAATTGAGGAAAAACTCAATCATTTTCAATCGACCATTGGTGCTGTCTGCATGAAATCTTTTCTAGAACAAATTTGATTTCATCATATTTTTCTTTGAGGGCCGTTGAATGGCCTAGAGGAACTGATCCATGTAAGTTGTTATTGTAAAAAAGAACACATTTTAAACTTTTTGGGGAACTGTCTGTAAATCTTGTGAATATTGTTCGACATGAAGCTGTCGCAGCAGGCCGGCAACGTCGTTGCAATATACTATGTCATTTTTCTAAATAAAATATGGCAAGAATTCAATATGGCGTTTTCTGTAGAAAGTTATGAGAGTTTAAGGCTGAAGTAGATTTTTGTCTTTAAGTCTTGAAACTAAAAGTTCAAAAGGTTTTTTTCGAAAGGTTGAGATCTCTTGTCAAATCATAAAGTTCTCTTTGAGAAAAAAAAAACTGTGGTAGTTAAGAATGAGGAAAACCGATATCTGAAACAGTGGCTTCACTATTGTCAATGGACAAAACAAAGGCTTGACCTTCTTCGAAACAAGGTAATTCCAATTCGGGCAAGCCTTTAAACACTGGAACAGGAATTTCATTGTAGTGTGGAATTGGTCTAATTGCATATTTGAGATTTGGATAAACCAACGAATTCCTGTTCTTTCTGTTGATTCCTTTCGTTTTGACTGTACAGAAATAGCAGTCACCGAAATGCTTATTCAGTTCACGCCAGACCATTGGGATACTAAAACGGAGTGACTTTCTATCCTTTTTTGTCCACTGCCGAAGATGCTTAACAATATGGAGTACTCATTCCTTATCTTGATCATCAAGCATTACCTTGAAGTTAACAATAAGTCTTTTCCTGTTGGATTGCAATGTATATTCCTCTCAAATATAGCAAAACACATTGTGATTGTTTAAACAACGTCGCTTAAAAAATTATGGTACCATACTTAATTTTTGCTCCAAACATTTGCAATGAAAATAAAATGATGCAGCTTATTTCTTGTCTGACTTATAAACGAATTCCTAACATCAAAAGATTAAACCTTGCTTTGATCTAGAAATCTGCAAGAACATGTCACAATCGGTAGGCCAATTTACTACTCAGTGTCCCCTTCTTACCAACTGCATACATTATTGTATAGCAAATTTAACTTTTACTTTAAGGTTTGTGATGTCATAAATTAACATACATCACAATAACAATCTACCACTGTAACTATGAAACTAGAATGCATATAGAAACACCCCTAATGTGCTGTCCGAGCACGCACCTACATTTCAAAGGCAGATTAACTATTCTAAAAAATAACGAGTCTGAAGACTAGTACATAATACACAGGTATATTTGTTTAAAAAGAAAAAGTAAAAACTGAAAAAGATAACATTATGGGTATAAGAAATTAAATATAATAACAACAAACGAGGGTAGGAAAACAAATGAGTAAAGAAATTGAAAGACTGAATAAGAAATGGAACGTGAAATGTCAAGTTGCATGACAAAGTAAACACACACATTGTCCGGAAGAATAAATGAGTAAAACATACCGTTAGTGCCGGGGATGGGAGCTGATAAAGAAGAAAGATGTGTTTATTGTATAAAATAATAATAAAAAAACGGGGTCCTTTTCTGTTATATAGCAGCAGAAAAAAATGATCCAGTCAAAATTTGGTACTAAAGCTAACGGAAATAGTTTATTGCACGGGCGTCCTCCCTTTTTTAAAATTCATCATTCAATAAGGTGAAAAGCTATAGCAAACATATATATGAGTATTTTAACCATAGTTCCTGATTTCAAAAGGCGAAAGATTAAAAGATACATCTGCCTTACTTTTAATGCTAGGTTTATTTATGGTGTCTTTTAAATTTAATAAAAACCCTTCAAAATTTGCTGACGAGGAGACCTTTCTTATTAAAAAACTATATGCAATAATTATTGTCTACCACAATAAAAAGCACTGTTTTCCGAAACGATCGTACAGATAATTGATTTTGTTGTTGTTCCTTCTTATGAAACGGATTTTTAATTTAATTATAATTTGATTTTTAAATTTTAAATTATCAATCACATTACTTATTATTGAATTAGCTCTAGGATATTTACCTATCGAGCTTATTATATATCTAAATTACAACGAGCACTTTCTCTTTCCTGTATTTTAATTAAACTAGTAATTTCACTGTTACATTGAAATACACTCAGCTCTTTAGACTATTGTTCTAATCTCCGTTAAATATATATATATATATATATATATATATATATATATATATATATATATATATATATATATACTGTAATATACTGTTTTGGTTTTAAATCCACGAAACTGTATTTCATTGTAAACAACTGAAGATCCCTTAAATTATTATTAACACTATAGTGAATTCGAGAGAGCAAGTGGATGCAGTGATTGCAGGTTATTGAATGACTTACTGACTAAATAGTGTTCTAATGAATGATAAAAAATATTTTTGTATAGTTGTAAAGGTTAAAAACTTCCATATAAGGGTATGATTAAACGCTCTGTAGGTCCCAAACGTCATAGGACTCAAGCAGTGCGAGAGATGCTAGAAAAGATGCGGCTAACAATGACTGCTTGTGAGTCGGGAGAAAAGAACTTGGAACGAGGTTAGACCCCACTGGACAATATTAAACCACTCTTACAGTCCCCACCCCTCGTAACACACCGGGGCGAGGTTGGACGTAAGTTACTGAGTAGAGCGAAAACATGTCGATCAAAGATTCGAATGGCCAAGAATATGAGAAGGAAGACTTCAATAATGTATCAGGTCAAATAGAAACTACCGCAGACTAGGTTAGAACATAAATGTGTTAATGAGTTATGGTTTGGCTTTCATAAAGATAGTGGTGTTGTGAAATTGGATAAGCATGATAACGGTTCTGATTGCGATGCTGGTGACAGGGATGTGGTGTGAGAAAAAGCTAGTGAGAAGACTTTATAGAAAGAAACGCCTCAAAGTTGCCTGTACCGATGGCGAGGGGGACGCTCGTCAAAAATCACCTTAAACCGATATGACGCCAACCAGAGCAGATGAAGACGCTGATGCTACCCAAGTGGAAGAAAGCACCCTGAGTGCCACGGATCCGGAGATTTTGATATTTCTTATGATTTCTTTTATAGGTGAATAAACCAACCGAAAGCCTGTCCTGTGTGAACTTTGATTCCAGATAAGACCATAGACCAAAATGAGGTAATTGGAAAAAAAAGAGAATAATGGAAATACAGAAAAGTTTAGTTAATTACATGTGTGTTTTGTGCTGGACAATGAACTAGAAGAACTGTTTAAAAATAAAAAAGAAAAAATGTTGACTCCATAAAAGGCCACGTTCATGGGGGGGGGGGTAATTGAAAAAACATGATAGACTGCATGCTTTTTAAAAAAAAACAATTTTACTTTCAGAGACATAAATGAAATAATTACATTATAATAACTTCTTTTGACAAACTATTATTGACGAAACGTCAAACCCTGGATCAAACTAGGCAATGGTTCAAGGGAAGATAAACTTTGAAAAACCTTAAATAGAAGAGTGCCCGCCCTTGATTAGAACTGAACTTTCGCTTTTTAGTGAACATATATAACCCTTTCTTGCATAGATATATAACTTTAGCATGATTAGTTCATGTCGCATGAAGTTTGATTCTTTTGCTGGTAAACTGGTAGTCGAAGAGATAGTCTGTACAAACTAGTTAGTGATGCTGAGCGATGAAGTGTCGCTGGACGTTGATTATCGGTGACCTAATGAAATGCAAGACCGATCACCGATAGGTAAAGGATAAACAAGAGGCGCGTGGACGGGTTAGACTCAACCATTTCCTTTGTAAGCTGGGTGACCTTAGGGGGAGCGTGTGACCCAACCACCTAGGATGGTTGCAATTGATCCATAAAAGGGGCGAATGAGAGTTGAATTAGAGAATTTATTTATGTGGGCGATCCCGGGGTATTAGCAGATGACCTTGCTGGTTAAAAATGGCTTGATCGCTAATACAACATACACGAAGAAAAATATTCGGGAACATTAATAATATTGTTTTGTGAATAGGATCGCTGTGTGTTATCTAACCATGTTTTGTCTTGAAGTGACCTTAAAGGTCAAGGCTGAGATTTGCCCGTGTAAAAACCCAGATATTAAAAACGTTTGGTTTCTTTTGTAAAAAGCACCTAATTAATATGCATAAGTGAGGTGGCCAATTAGCCAATCAAGGAGATTCAGAGTATCGTGTAATGAACAGGGATTGGTTGGATGAGAAACCCAGATCAACCCAGACCTCACCCCTTCCTTTAAAAGGATCCCTTGAGTGGGTTGTAGCCAGTTGTTGTTACAGTTGGCAGTAGCAGTGGATCCGACACCACCCCGCGCCAAACGCATTCCCCGTTCACTGAAAACCCGATAAGAGAGAAGAGAATCGGATGTTAAAAACAAAAATAGGTCCCGTTGAGTTACTATTGAGTAGACTACCGGTAAAGAAAATATATGGTATATATTTTTATTCTATTTTTGTTATGTTGATAATTATACATAAACAACATTGTCTTTGTAATCAGAATTATCTTAATAATTAATCCTTACAGTGAAACCAAAACTTGCTTCGGAGTCGATTATTCGTCGCTTATCAACTTGTGATGAATGATACAGAATTGTAGTAATCCTTTGTCATCGAACAGCTAGCAAGAGGAGAGGATCGCCAAACTACTTTTCGGTATTCGGCCCATAGCGCATATTCTTCCTGGAGACTGATTCATGCACATTGGAATGTTTCCTTTATTTTTATCTTTTTTATTCACCTGCCAACCACTATTGAAACAAGAACTACAGGAATCTCACATCAGCCTAGTCATCGTAGAAGAGGCTGAAACTGCGCTTTTAAGCTTCTGTGGAAGTTCGAATCGGAACCATCTAGAACTACATTTCCGTACCGGTGAACCAGACGATCTTCCTCGTGTTATATTTTTGACTGAAGAAGGCCGGGGGTTCGTCGTGTTAAATATGTTTTAATGTATAAGAACAAAGCTTCTTTCTTAGAACTGCACGGCTGTGGAACTATATGCTGCTTGCCTGTTCACCCCCCCCCCCGAATTCAACTTGGATGTCTTCAAGTCCAACACAAACAAATTCCTGATGAACCGCCCCCTTAAGTAATGACACCTTATCAAATCCCCAATACTAACTATTACTACGATACTATCCCAGTGATTACTGCGCACACAATAACCCTTATCACCGAGTGGCTCCTGGACCTTGATAAGTGGTGACCTCCATGTAAAAAAAAAAAATAAAATAAGAGAATAGTGCATTCAAGAAATTGTTATTTTTCATTTTCATTTCATATACTTTTTCTTATCTATATGTTCACTAAATTGGCAATACACTTATTTACTTAGTTTATTTTCTGGTCTAATTATTAAATTGAAAAATAAATGCTCACTTTTCTGTTTTCTTATCGTTACTCCCGAGTTACGACAATAACGGACTATTATCTCAACCGGGCACGATCACAGGCTTGGTTCGGGTAAAAATCGATTTTACACAGATAATTGTGTAGGGCATCTGCCCATATAATCATCGGCTGTCGTTTGGCGACTCCAAATTTAAAATCAAGTTCCGCGACAGTGTAATCTGAGCCGAAATTTTTTCATTCGAGACTTTGCCGTAGATCCTGCATGTATCATTACAGACGTAACCGAACAATATAATCTTGAGATCCGGTAGCCTTCCGCGTTGTCGGCGAATATTCAGAGCTGTAATAGTCCAGTATATCTTTCACTTTAGAGGGTTGCTGATCCTGTGGTCGCTGATGACGTCGGTTTTGGTACATCATTTGCGATATGTCGCACTGACGTGTACAGCAACTTCATCGAGGATGTTGCCACTGTCGTCATCGAGTGTCGTTGAATCGAACATGATACTTAAAAGCTTGCGTTTGTAGGAGAAATCCTGCCTGTCGGTTTAAATGGTGCCGTGTTCATCTTTATTGGTGATCAAATAATTAAAGAGCACTCATATTTAGATAAAATAAAAATAACAATAACAAATCAAATATAATGATGGCTCGTTTATTAAACAGTCAAAAGGAGGAAACATGAGAACAAATACACAGTAACTAGCCGAAATACTCGTCTACGTCGGCTATCACTTGAACAACAACAAAAAAACATACATCGCTTTAAAGATATTTACGAAACAAATAAATATTTATCATTGATAGCTAAAATACTCGTCTCAGAACAGGTTCTTCATATTAGCACCTTTTTCCTCATATTTTTTTTTTGGGGGGGGGGAAGTGCAAAGGGTCGAACAAAAATAATTTCCAAATTACTTGCAAACATATCCCGATAGTGATAACTGTAGGAAAAGAAGATTATGCAACTGAAGTTATGAGTTTGGGTACAGTTTGAGTTATTTCAATAGCTAAGCTTCTGTGACGTAATGATACAATTTTAGGGCAGCTGTAGTGTTCTACCGTCGCTAAGATCTCTGTAAGATCTCGTTCCAGATAAAAAAAATGTTAACCCAATGCCACGATTCGAGCTAATGGTGCACATGTTTATCATTAATCCTCGTTCTCCTTCCATTCTCTCTCCCTATCATTAAACAACACAAAGACGGCGGTGTGGACGCTCTCACTCTCCAGTTATCACACTGCTAGCCTAACCCTCATCCGTGGAATCTCGCCGATCCGAATAAAATGATATAAATGAAGAGAAAACAGCTAATGATGTTTAACTTTTAAATTCTATCTATAAATCAATCAATCTATCTATCTATCTATCTATCTATCTATCTATCTCTCTTTTCTCTCTTTTTTTGTAGCAAGTCATAATTCAAGCACGTCTGATTGAACACGACAGAGTTATTCTTTTTTTTCCGATTTCCTGAATATCTTTTCCATTCGCCGAGCGGTCTTTTTTTATTTCAGCTGGTAAGTTGTATATAATGGCGCCCCATATATATATATATATATATATATATATATATATATATATATATAATTTACAAGTAAGCTATAAGACTGATCTACTCTCACACACACACACACACACACACACACACACACACACACACACACACACACACACACACACACACACACACATATGTTTATATCTTATTAATTATTAGCCTGGGTGCCCGGCGGTTTCCGGCTGTTTGGAGGTGGGTGTTGAGCAAAAAAAGTGGTAGTGAGTAGTCAGGCTCGAACCTGTACCGCGAAGGAGGAAAAGAACGTCTTTGCTGTTGGGTCCATCCCCAAACCGGAAGTGGCGAATGTTTAAATAAAGGCCACTCAAAAAAAGGGGAGATGACTTACGAAAATATCGACAAAAAAACGACCGCTCCCTGTAGAATAGTGCCTAGTTGAGGATGAAAGAATTAATGTTTTTGGCCAAATTCTCTTTATTTATCGTCCGAAGATTCGAGCTTCAAAACGATACTAATCTTGTGAAAATCCGTCGCCTCTGTCGAAAGTTTAGACCGACATACAAACATACAAACAAAAATAGATACGTACATACATTCATTTAAACAGAAAGTTCAGATTTATATTATAGAAGATAAAACTCTGTAGACTGTCCGGTCTTACTTGTTTGCTTGAATCTTGGTTTGCGACGATTTAAAAAAAATGATGCCAGGTAAATTTATATATATAAATCAATATCAATCTCTCTCTCTCTCTCTCTCTCTCTCTCTCTCTCTCTCTCTCTATCTATATATATATATATATATATATATATATATATACAGGGAGAGAAAGATATCTATACAGTCATCCACATACAGTCATGTATACGGGCAGAGAAAGATATCTATACAGTCATCCACATACAGTACAATTTCGTTGTATCACAACTCATTTATGCGGCAACATTATCACCTGTCCTTAAACAAGGATCAAACTTACGACCATTGCGTTGACAGTCGGAAGTTCTAACCACTGGACTAAGAATCGGTACACGAAAGGGTTAATCAAATGTCTATTAGATAAACATCTACTTAAGCTGATAATAGAATGAAGTAAAGAACGAGGGTGGAGAGTTGTATGTTTTGGTTTCGATTGTAGCTGGTGAGACCAAGTCATATATGTAATTTTAGTTTTTATCTCATTACGATATAATAAGTATAATATAATAATCGAGAGCGAATTGTCTCTACGGTAATAAATACGTAATCTTCATGAATTAAAATATAATATTAACGTGTACCTTACAATCAAGCAACGCTGGGCGGCCTGCTAATCTCTCTCTCTCTCTCTCTCTTTCTTTATATATATATATATATATATATATATATATATATATATATATATGTATTTCATGGTTCGTTCAAAGTTGATATAACCATATTTCTACATTACCAATTTATTGGAAAATTTCAAACAACCCATCTTTAGAGTCTAGGGATGTTTCTATGTTATTAAAATAAATTTACATCGCCAATTATTAAAATATTAAATAAAATAAATATATTTTTCGTAAGCCGTTAGTGCGAACCTGTTTTGTTGATAGAACTGAACTTCCGGTTCGATTCATTTCACACACCACGATTTGACGAAACGAATTAGAAGATTTCATTTTCTGTTCACTCGATAAGTAAAAAAAACAAACAGAATTCATTTGTTTATCTTCCAAATTTTTAAATTTAAACATTGTTTCTTTATTATATCAGGCAAAAAAAAGGTTGTCGCTTGCTTTTTGAGTCGAAGTAGTTTTTTTTTAATTTTAAATTTTTAATTTTTTATTTTTCGATATAAGAAAATATGAACGAAGTAATTTTACGGATTGTTAATGTGCTTAAATAATATTTGGTGCTAATGCAGAGAATGGTCCGCACTATTTTTTAAATCGTATTTCCACTTTTAATTAAAGGTCTACAATATGTTTTTTTTATTCAATTGTAAGGTTAAAATACAGATTAGGTACAAAACACCCTCCCCATGTTAAGAATGGCTTTTTAAATAATAACGTTATTATTTCAGCACGGATCACTCTCTGCATGAGTATCGTACTTTCACCTAATAATTTAATAAACAAAGCATGGTACTTATGCAGAGAAAGTGCCGTGCTAAAATAATAACGTTATTTAGAAAGCCATTCTTTACATGGGGAGGCCGTTTTGTAACTACTTTCACCTAACAATTTAATAAACAAAAGATGGTACTTATGCAGAGAAGGTACCGTGCTGAAATAATACTATTAAGAAAGCCATTCTTAACATGGGAAAGGGAGGGTGTTCTGTAAGTATTTTATACTTTCACCTAACAATTTAATAAGCAAAAGATAGTACTTATGCAGAAAAGGTACCGTGTTGAAATAATACCGCTATTTAGAAAGCTATTCTTAACATGGGGAGGGAGCTTTGCATCTATTCTATACGTTCACCTAACAATTTAATAAACAAAAATAGATAGTACGTATGCATAGAAAATACCGTGCTGAAATAATGTTATTTAGAAAGACATTCTTAACATGGGGACGGTATTTTGTAGCTATTCAGTCCTTTCACCTAACAATTTAAAACAAAACATGGTACTTATGCAGAGAAGCTACCCTGCTGAAATAATGATGTTATTATTTAGAAAGCCCTGTGCCTAAATCAAAACGCGGATTTCATGAGCAAAGCTTCTTTCTTAGAACTGCACGCCTGTGGAACTCTGTTCCGTCTGCCTGCTTCCCTCCGGACTACAACTTGGATGTCTTCAAGTCTAATGTTAACAAATTCCTAATGAACCGCCCCCCTAATTAAACACTTCATAAAATCTCCTCACTAACGTGATGTACTTGCAATAACCCTTATCCCTGAGTGGCTTCCGGGCCTTGATAAGTGGTGATCACTGTGTAAAAAAAAACAAAAAAACAAAAAAACATGGGTGGTTTGTAACTATTCTGGGCTTTCACCTAACAATTTAATAAACAAAAGTTAAACTTAAGCAGATAAGGAACAGTACTGAAGCATTAACATTATTTAGAAAGCCATTCTTAATATGGGGAGGGAGGATGTTTTCTAACTATTCTGTACTTTCGGTGCTAATGCAGAGAGTGATCCGCGCTATTTTTTAAATAGTATATCCACGTTTAATTAAAGTTTTATGTTTTTTATTCAATTGTAAGGTTAAAGTACAGAATAGGTACAACCCCCTCCCCTCCCCATGTTAAGAATGGCTTTTTAAATAATAACGTTTTATTTCAGCACGGATCACTCTCTGCATGAATACCGATTAATGTTTTGTTGTTTGCTTTTTTTTAACGTATTTTTTTTTTTTTTAAGAAAACCTTTTTTAACAAAAATTGAAAGTACACGTTTTTTTCTTTTTTTTTTTACAAAAGTTGTTTTTATATAAGAAAATATGAATGCTTTTTCTTTATAAAAGAAATTGGGTACTCGTGCACTTATTGATCCGTGCTGAAATAATAACGTTATTATTTAAAAAGCCATTCTTAACATGGGGGAAGAGGGTGTTTTGTACCTATCCTGTACTTTAACCTTACAATTGAATAAAAAAACGGTAAATTTTTAGATTAAGTCCACCTCCACAATTTTCTTTTAAATGACGACTTTTATAATTTCGACTATGCTGAATACGGAAATCGCATTGAAATTTTGCAGAAATAAGTAGTGATCGAGATATAAAACGTTGTATAATGCATTATAATCTCTGGCGGCCATCTTTTTTACACGCTTGCGCGCGTCATAAACAAATCTACGCGCGTAACAAAGATGGCTGCCAAAGAATACAGTGCATAAAACAACGATTTATATCTCGATAACTACTTATTTCTTCAAAATTTCAATGCGATTTCCGTATTCAGCATAGGCGGAAACCTTTAAAAGTCATCATTTAAAAGAAAATTGTGGACATGGTCCTAATCTAAAAAAATAACCAAAAAAACATAAACCTTTAATTAAGCTTGGAAATACGATTTAGAAATATAGCGCGGATCAGTAAGTGCATTAGCACCCATTAATCCACTAACGTGACCTTATTGCCAAATAAGCTCCGGCTACAATGTTGAACGCGCCATTCACATTGTTTTTTTTTCAAGTTAAATTCAACTTTCACAATATCTTTTTATTTTTTCATAATTACACAATATCTTTTTTTAATAATAAATTGTTAGTTAACAAATCACAGAATAGTTACAAAACAGCATCTCCTCTCTAAGGTAAGAATGGCTGAAAAAATATTAGGTACTCATGTAGAGAGTGATCCGTGCTGAAATAATAACGTTATTATTTAAAAAGCCATTCTTAACATGGGGAGGGGGTGTTTTGTACCTATTCTGTACTTTAACCTTACAATTGAATAAAAAACATATCATAAAACTTTAATTAAACTTGGAAATACGATTTAAAAAATAGCGCGGATCAGTAAGTTCATTAGCACCAGAAATTGTTAGGTGAAATACAGAAAAGTTTCTACCAAGAAAACCATTATTTTTTTTTTTTTGATATTCTTACCAAGGGAAGGGGATGGTGTTTTGTCACTATTCTGTGCTTTCAAATAACAATTTATTAAAAAACAAAAGGTAAATTTTCACATTAGGTCCACCTCCACAATTTTTAACATGGGTAGGTTGGGGGTGTTTATTCTGAAAGCCGTTCTTAACATGGGGAGAATGGTGGTATTTATTCCAAAAGCCGTTTTTAAAGGACGAAAGACAGGTAAAAAGTTAAAACACGTGGTTAGGCATGGGTGTTGTTTATTCCGAAAGCCGTTCTTAATATGGGGAGGTTGGGAGTGTTTATTCATGGCCGTCAGTGAATTATAGTGCATACTACAGGTCTTTATATCTCGAAAACTAATTGCCTCTGCAAATTTTAAATAAGGTTTTCTTATTCAGCATAGTCGAAAATTGTGGAGGTGGACCTAATGTAAAAAAAAATACCCTCCCCCAAAAAGGATATCGTGAAATTTAAATTTAAGTGCGGTACTAAAAATAAAATTAGACAGAAAAATACACCTTTGGGTTTGTACTTGCACAAAGACTTGAAAAAGTTGTCAACAAATACAAATATATAACAAGTAAATGTTTTCAAAGGCAAGATAAGTTACTTTTCTACCTAATTCAATAATTTTTAGTGATTTTATTTGGTTTGTACTACTGTACATATAGCTTCGAAAAAGTTGTCAAGAAATAAATCTATAACAAATATTATCAAAGGCAAGATTTGTTACTTTATTACCAAAGTAGATATTTTTTTTTGTTTTTTTAATGTAAAATGTTTAATCGGCTCGAAAAACACAACGTTTACTGATATACTTGAAAATTACAAATGGCGGCAGACTGTTAACACATTAGGTTTGGGAAAATGAGTTAAAACTAAAAAAAAAACTATACAAAATACTGTTAAAAACCACTGAATACATGTCTGCCTATGTCACAGCAACATATATTGAGTGAGTTCCTGACAGTATTTTGTATAGTTTTTTAGTTTTAACTCATTTTCCCAAAGTTAATGTGTTCAACAGTCTACCGCCATTTGTATTTTTCAAATATACAGATAAACACTACATTTTTTCAAACCGATTAAACATTTTACACTAAATAAAAACACTAAAATCTTATCCAGTTAGGTAGAAAAGTAACTTATCTTGCCTTTGATAACATTTATTTGTTATATTTATTTTTCAACAACTTTTTCGTTTCTGTGTTTAGTAATATAAACCCATTTTATTTACTATAACGTTTAGTCGGCTCGAAAAACAGTGTTTATCAGTGTATTTGAAAAATACAAACGGTGATGGACACTGTTGATGATGTTAAGCTTGAGAAAATGATTTAACACTAAAAAACTATACAAAATACTATCAGAAACCCACCGAATATGTCAGCCTATTTCACAATAACATATAATCAGTAGGTGTCTGACACTGTTTTGTATAGTTTTTAACTGATTTTCCCAAACTTAACGTATTCAACAGAGTCCGCGTCCATTCGTCTTTTTCAAATACATAGCTAAACACTCAGTTTTTTTTATCCAATTAAACATTTTACATTAAATAAAATCATTAAAAATATTTTTTTAAACTTTAAACGTATTTTTGGAAATTTTTAAACGTAATTCGATATAATTAAACGAATTTTTAAGTTTTTAACCGATACCAATATATATTTTGGTTTTTTTTTATACATAAGGAAAGAGATTTTTAAATTAATTTGGGTTCAAATTAAAATCGATTTATATAAGGAAATTTTTTTCGAAATTAGATCTTAAATTTAAATAATTCAAAGTTTAAAATTAGGTATTACATCATCCGATAAAAAAAAAACGTGAACTCGCGAGGTATATATACTTCACACTTCCGGTTATAAGATAGACAAATATTGGCTGAAGAGAGCTTGATAAGGATACCTTAAACGGGCCTTATTATCGGGCTTGAAACCGACGGTACCAATGATCTGTCTCAACTAACAACTTTCTGTACATAATATATATATATATATATATTAGGTATCGGTAAAAATGGGCGGATAAAGATAGGGGACCTAGTTTTGAAAGCCGATTTATCATATTTTTTTGTAGCTTTCCGACTATTTTTTGATTGTATTTAAAAGATTAGAGATTAAACTTAATTTCCTTAAGGAAAAAAATATTTGTACACGTGAAAAAAAAAAAAAAAAAAAAAAAACTTAGGAAAAATGCTTTCACGGCGAGCTTACCAACTCAGCTAAATTTTGAAGTTAAATAAATTCATTGCAAAAATCCTTTAAAAGATAAATATTATTTGTCTGGGTCTATTTAAATGTTAATTAGCAAAGTAAAGTCCTAAGATATTGAATTAAATAAAAACACATTGTTTATACAAAATACAGCTTAATTAGCCCACAAAAAGCAACTAATTTTGCCGTTCGCCAAAACGCAACCGATAGAACACGATTATACGGAAGCCCAAAATTTCAGCCAATCATCAGTTTCAAAATGAAGTCATTATGATAAAAGGAGGTAAGGGTGTCAGATTTCTTTTTTTCCCCAGACGTGCATCCGTACATTCCTATTCTGAACGTTTGCATCAATTTTTATCATTTTTTAATTTAATTATTTTTTATGTTCCTGTTTTTAAATTATTTTTTTTTTTAATTGTTGTTTCGGATTATATAAAAATTTTCACATCAACATTCTTGCTTCTTCAAGAAACGTAGGTCAACTTCGTATCCTCGAATCTTTAATTATTTCAAAAATACTCCCACACTAAACAATAGACTGGAATTGAGCTCCGCTTTTATAATATAAGTTTAAAACATAAGAAAAACAATAATTAAAATAAAAATAAAAAAAAATAAAAAAAAACCCTTGCTTGAATAGTCATCTCCCTTGATTCACAAACGCAACAAGTATTTCAAACATCAACTGATTTATTTTAACGTTCTCCTAACGTTATTTTTTGTTCTATATTTCGCGGTATCACGTGGCAAACTCTGCGGCTGCTTTTCCAATTTTGAACACTCTTCCGCTGTCTTCTCTTGAAAAAGGACTAATAGGTCTGAAATATATTGTAATTTATAACACCATTGAATACAACAGAAAAAAATTACTGTTGTTTAGAGTTAAAATTTGTGTGAAAAAGAAAAAACAGACAACAACAAAAAAAGAAATTTATTTCTTTTGTTTTCATTTAATTTTACTCTATATAAAAAAAATCTCGCATTGTTCTTGGCTTTTAATTTTACCTTATACATATATATATATATAATAAAATAATAATTGTAGTAATATATATATATATATATATATATATATATATAATAAACCAACTCACAACGTAATATTAGGAAAATAAACAAATATTTTATACGTTTGAAATTTATAACAAATATATTTAATAGGTAGACTCTATCTTCAGTGTGTTCTTTTTGTTTGTTTTTTTTTTCTTCCTTGCAGTGTTGTAAATTTGTATACAACGCACGGCTCTATACAAACAGACTTCTTGCTCCAAATTTACAAAATGGCAAGGAAGAAGAAAAAGAATAAAAAAGAAACAAAAAGAACATACTGAAGATGGAGTGTACCTCTGAAATATGTATGTGATAAATTTCAAAGAAGTAAAATATTTGTTTATTTTCATAATATTACGTTGTGATTTGGTTTCAAGCGAACTTGATTCGTATTTTATTTTATTCAAATTAAAAAAAAACTTTTCTATTGTATTCTCGTTCTTGACGATATATATATATATATATATATATATATATATATATTTACGCATGCCCAGATGAACACTTTAAGTCGACTTACGCCGGCCAAGTTCCAATATTTCAATTTTGATCCCTTAACAACAATCTATCCTGCTAATATATATATATATATATATATATATATATATATATATATATTTGGAATTAATTTCTGTAAATTAAAATTTACAATCAATTTATTATTCCACAAGGAATACAAAGAATTAAAGATTATCCTTATTCCATGAAGTTTATGTTATCCTTTTATTGAAACGCCATGAGATATGGAAAAATGTTACATCTTTATATTCCATGTATGATAATAATTTTGTTGTAAATTTTAAATTTACAGTATTTTATTCCAAATTTTAATGCATACTGTTGCTCTGTCTCGTATACTGAGCTGTTTCTTTCGGTAGAAATTATGATACTAATATTTATATAGTTAGAAATATAGATACTAATATTTATATAGTTAGAAATATAGATACTAATGTTTGTATAGTTAGAAATTATGATAGTAATATTTATATAGTTAGAAATATAGATACTAATATTTTTATAGTTAGAAATATAGATACTAATATTTGTAATGTAAAACATTATTTGTCTCCTCATGCACTTGTTTCGTAACGCAGAAATAATCATTTAATTATTATGTCATTTTAAAAAAATATTTTTCGCCCTGACTACTCAGAAGAACAAGAGTTCGTTAATTAAAAAGAAAATAAAAAGAATAGAAACATGTTTACATAATTATGAAAAAATCGGAACATTATATGTACATTGCTGATAGATTTTAATATATTAAACCTCTGGGAAAACTTTCTAATATATATATATATATATATATACATACATATATATATATATATATATATATATATATACACACACACACACACACACACACACATATATATACACACACACACACACACACACACACACATATATATATATATATATATATATATATATATATATATAAAAGCGTGCTAAAACGTTTTTATCCTAAATGCGGGGTGTTTCTACGTGGTCTCTATTTTTTCCACATTTTTCAACTTCTATTAAAGTCGCTCTTTTCGTCGCCACAGTCTTGTATCGTGGTTGCTATAAAAAAATAAGCTTTTTTATGAACAAAGAGGGCACAATGAGTCTTTGCCGAGGTCTCTTCACGATTATATTTTAAATACAGGAGAGATAAATTAATTTTCCTTCTTAAGCTTAACTTTTTAAACTAAACAAAATAAAATAAAGCACACGGACAGACATCGAAATAGCATTCGTCTTAGATTACAAGTTTCCTAAATAATGTCGCATTATACACAATGAAGTTTATAAACATAAATACCAGTGCACAGGACAGAATAATGGAACAAATTGTCTAATATAAAAACAGTAGAAAGCGAATAATGAATTAATAAGACGTTTAAAAAAGGATTATACAAATTATCTGTTATGCTTTAAAGTCATTGGCTGATGATATCTGATATCTTGTTACAAACCTCGAAAAACCTTCTCCTCTGTTTTGAACCAAATCAAACTTGTCATCTTTGTTTACATTATTCAAGTAGTAGTGATCACAAGGAGAGACAAATCCTGTTTTACATTATTCAACCCGTAGTGATCACAAGGGGAGACAAATCATACTTTACTTGTTAATTATAACATAATTTTGTTGTTGGCTGTTAAAGAAAACGTATCGTCTCCGCACAATTTCTTATTTTCATACAAAATGCTTAATATCGTAAACGTGTGTGATAAGCACGACTTTATGCCGTGACTAGCAGTCCAGCCCGGCTTTGCTCGGGCCCTATGTACTGTTCATAACTTGCCCTACGTGTGAATAAACTTTATGTAAGATTTCAAATGGTTAGACCAAAATTTGTCTGAGTACTTTCGTAGAGACCGCATTTTTTTTTACTTTGATCCCTATTTTTACCACTGTACACTTATTAATTTGGTCTCAAATCAAAATACGAAGTTTTACCCCTATACAAGTTGACCACTTAATCTTTGCTGTTTTGGGCTGAAATCAAGTTATTAAGTTAGATCCATGTCCAAGGAACCTATATCGAAAGTTTCAAGTGTTTAGACACAAAACTATCGGAGTTTGGTAGAGTTCTCAAAGGTCAAATCGTTGAACATTGACCCCTTAACAGCAAAATTTCTGGCCGAAACCCGATTACAAAGAGTTTCCCAAATCTCAATACTTCTTATGTCAAATTTCGAGTCTGTAGACCGAAAATTGACAGAGTTATTTGGTAGGGAAATGCACACACACACACACACACACACACACACACACACACACACACACACACACACACACACACACACACACACACACACACACAGAGGCATTTTCACTTTTATAGATCTATAGATAGATTTCCTTCCTCGCCAAATCGACTGCCTCTGTTGTAACTCCCCGTTCAATACTCATGTCTCTCGCCGAGACTTATGACGTCACGTCTACTATAAATCTCACTGAGATAATTTCCCCGCCTAAGGAAGACAATTTAAAAGAGAAACGACTGCTTCAGTTTTAAAAAGTTACACAGCCTATCGCTTGTAAGTTTGTCGTGCACATCGTTTGTAATAGTAATGCCGGTACGTAATAGCAATGGTCATACGAGAGAACAATGCTGGTGGCAGGCAGAATGTCAATTCAATCATATAGGACACCAGTTACAACACTTTCTCAATATTTGATTTGTCTGATGCTACCAGTGCAGGCTATCTGAAGATATTGGCGTCCTCATTTATTATAAATGCATTAAACATTGATGATATCGTTTTTGCCAACACAAAAACAATTTTTCTCTACAAAAAATACCAAACCAAACACCATGATAAATAGATACAAAGAACTGGAAGCATAAAAAAAATTGCTAACATGATTGAACCCAAAAAGGGTTGATATGCCGTAAAACAAACAAAACAACAACAACAACAACAACAACAACAACAACAACAACAACAACAGATTAAGCACCGTGAATAAATATTTGAAGATATAAAGAACTTGAAGCTTAAATCTTTTTTTTTTTCAAAGTTACAGGATTCTACTCTAAATAACCCGAAAAGTGTTTATTTGTTAATATTTGAGGACAGTCGCGAATAAAGTATTTGATTTATTACAAGTTTTCGGTTTCTAAACACTATACTTACGTCATCAGCAAACCACGCATAAGTAAAACACACTCGACTTTCTACAACCACTATATACGAACTTCCCACTCTCTATCTGTGCCTAAATCTAAATGCAGATTCCATGAACAAAGCTTCTTTCCCAGAACTGCCTATCTGTAGAACACTGTTCCACTGGCCTGCTTCCCGGTTGAATAGAACATAGTAGCCTTCAAATCCAATATAAACAAATTCTTGTTGAGCCGTCCCCATGATCAAATTGTTACCAACTTGTACCATAAACGATTACAAACTACCACCTTACATTCATTAACCTTTATCCTCGAATAGCCTTTGGGCTTTGATAAATGGTGACTCTCAAGTAACAATTCAAAAGAAAAAAGCGAAAGAGAGTAAAAGAAATAAATTATTTATTGCATATTTTATTTGTCGATAAAGACTGATTCGACAATTATATTATTATTTTTATCTTCTGGATGAAATCTATCCGCATCAGTGAATGTAACAGAACCGCTGACGCTGTGAGCAGCAGCAGCAGCAGCAGCAGCAGAAGCAGCAGCAGAAGCAGCAGAAGCAGCAGCAGCAGCGATATAAAAACATGCAAATGTACAAGCCGGCTATGCAATGTTACGTCACAGCGGAGACATAAAGCCACACTTGGACGGAGAAGCGATGTTCAGAAAAGCACGTGTTCGAGACGTGTTCGGAGAAGCATAGGTATTTGAGACGTGTTCAAAGAAAGAGTGGTGTCTGAGACGTGACGAGAGAAGCACGTGTTCGGGACACGTGGATGACGTCACAGCCGAAACAAAAAGTTACACGCGGCCGGAGAAGGAGAAATAAGCTTTAAATATAAAAAAAAATGTATTATTGGAAATACTAGATATAAAGGCTTTTATTAAAAATTATGTTGAGTTTTTCCCTCCTTCCTGTTTCTTTGATATAACGACCACATTATAGTAGGTGATTGTGGCTAAGTGTCAACAGCACGGTCTGACAATCTGGGTGTAGCAAGTTCGAACCCAATTCGTTCCACACAAATACTTTTACTTAGGGAGGTTGGGAACTTTCATGTACCCGTAAGTACCTGATAGAGTTTTAGAAATAATTATAACTAGAAAGATATCATGGAAATGAATACCAGCACTAATTATCTGAGGCATTAGAAATAAATAAATAAATGTTTAATAACAAAAGCAGCAGCAGCAACACAGTCATCCAAGATTTTTTCATACATGATGAAAATAAAATTTATGAATGAATAAAAAGAAGAAACAATAATGATTACGAGTCGAAAAACAGATACAGTATCCATGAAGGTTTTATTCATAGAAAGATTAAAAAGAAAAAATTAAACTGTCAAACATCTTTTTCTTCTAAATGCGATTTACAAACAGTGAAACATATATAGCTTGAGGGTTGCGATTAAAAAAAAAATGCATATATTAATGTACAATCACCCCGCCATTAATAAAACGCATGTTCAATTTTCGGTATAGGTACTTAATTTTCATATTTATTTAGAATCTTTGTATATATCGATAATAAAAATGTATTTGATTTTATTTTATATTTATATTTTTATTTTATTTTACTAAAAAAATATTTTTATTTTATTTTCCGCTGAAGAAGAAACTGGATTGCTGTTACACACGGATGCTCAGGATGGCCCACAATACATCATGGAGAAGCCACGCAGCAAGCCAACAGCTTTATGGTGACCTACCACCAGTATCACTAAAAGTACAGCAGAGAAGGATGAGGGTAGCTGGTCACTGCATGAGGTACAGTGAGGAGGAAGCCAGCTAGCCAGTTCTCTGTATACTAAGAGATGGACACCCAAACCATGGTAGAAGAAGAATGACCTACATCGATAACCTGCTACAGAACACAGGATGGGAAAGTGTTCGAGACCCGCAAACTGTCATGCGAGATCGAGAAAACTGGAGGAGTCGTGTAGACTCGGTGGTGAAGCATCCTGAAAGATGACGGAGATGAGGATGAGATTGTTTTAATTTTTTTTAAATTTTATTTTGTTATTTTTATTTTTACATAAAATATAAAATTTTACTTCAACATAAAAAGGGCCGTGAAACGAATCGTATAAGTACACGTGTTGCATGTCATAGGTAGATTATTTTGTTTTGTTGACCCTAAAACGAGTAGAAACTCAGGGGAAAATTTAACGGCGTCGGACGTCTCGTACGGAATGTTCTATAGAATAAAGAATATTTGGTATTTTAAGATTACTATATCGGTTAAATCCAAAAATTCAGTACTCAAAGCTTAGACGCCGCAAGTGGACTCTGTTTACCTTAATATGGAACGGATCGAAAATCATGAAACATGAAACGAAATACGAAACAATATGGAAATAATTTATTTTCAGAAATTATTTTAATTTTAACACTTCCTTTGCTATCATGAAGAAATAAAAAATAATAAACTTTTATTTTTTTAACATTTCTATAAATAATTGAATTTTTTGTAACAGTTTTGTCATCACGGAAAAAAAACTAATGGGAACTTTTATTATTTACATTTTAATAAAGGGTGTCTTTTTGGAATAATACATTTATGTCTTTCACAAGTCTTATCACAGAAATTTGTCATAAATAATGTCTGGAAGTTTTTTATTAACACTTCTTTTGTGATAAAAAAACAAACTTGTTTTGAACATTTGCATAAGAAATTTTCTTAAAATGAATAATATTGTCATAAATAATGGATGAAACCTTTTTTATTAACACCACTTGTATTATAAAAAATACAAACTTATTTTAAACATTTGTATAAAAAAAGTTTCTTGAAATAAGTAAATGGAATTTGTCATAAATAATTGATGAAAATGTTTTTTTCTAGTAATATCTCTTGTATTATCAAAATACAAAAAACAAACAAACAAAAAACAAACAAACAAAAAACTTCATCTCATTTCATGCTTAGTGATTCCCGTTCCATATTTAGATAAACCGAATCCATTCCCGGCGTGTAAACTTTGAGTACTAAATTTTTGGACTTAACCTCTATACCCTACCTCAAATAGATAGAAAACTTCTAACAAATGTCATTAATGTTTTTTACATAATGTATTTTTTTAATGTTGTCGCCTGTAAAGACATGTGCAATTGTGCGTAGATTTAATTTCCTCTCTTATTCATTTTATTTATGTTTGAGATCCGTGCTTACTACACGACTGTGAGGTGAAACAGACGTTTTATCTTAATATCAGAAAAGTCATTATATATATATATATATATATATATATATATATATATATATATATATATATATATATATATATATATAGTCTAAAGAGGCTTTGAATAAAAAAAATGCAAAAATAAAAATGCAGTTCAAATTCCCGGAAAGGGGGAAAAATTACTTTAACCTATCGCAGACTTAGCACGTAGTATTATTATTATTATTATTATTATTATTATTATTATTATTATTATTATTATTATTATCATTATCATTATTATCATCATTATCATCATTATCATCATCATCATCATCACCATCATCACCATCATCACCATCATCACCATCAATAATAATAATAATAATAATAATAATAATAATAATAATAATATATATGTATATATATATAATTCTTTTTTTTAATTTTTCGATTTTCCGTATAATCTTTTTTGTATCAAAATCAAAAATATTAATAAAAGTTCAATAATTATTTCCATCACAAGCAAAAAAAAATTAGATCGCGCTAAAATGATATCATCCACAAAAAGCATTACTAATTGAAATAAAAAACATTAAACAATTACTCATCAATAATCATTTTCCTAATTACATTGTTGATGAACAAATAAAACGAATGCTACAGTCCCTTGAAAACCCAAATAATAATATTAGCCAACACTTAATGAAAACTCCATTAAGATATTTTATCAAATTTAAATGACACCTAACTTCAAAATCGAAGAAAATGCAATTAAAAACATCATACGTCAATACTTGACGCCTTTTGACAGCAATTCTAAAATTAAATTTATTATCTACTACAAGAAGTTTAGAACACAAAACCTTGTGATTAGAAACAACTCCTCACTGGCTATAAAACATTGGAACAAAGCAATATAGTGTATAAATTCAAATGCTCTATGGGAGAATGTCACTCCGAAAATAATACATACATTGGGCATACAACGACAACGTTGTCCCGGCGAATAACCATGCATCTAAATAATACTAGTTCTATATATAAACATTTGATAAAAGAACATAACTGTCCACCCTCCAATCTTAGAAAGGCCCTCGTTGACAACATAAAAAATTATACAACATGAAAATAATATTTAAAAATTCAATATTCTTGAAACATGTATACACGTATGCAACCAATAATGTTTGTATGATAAACAGACTATATACCAGCTCTTTAATAATCACACGAGTTTCATTGGATTTACATCTAGGAAACCAATCTATACAACCATTATATATACACACACGCACACATACACACACACACACACACATATATAGTAAGTTATGAAAATATAGATGGCAATTAAGTTACACAGAATATTTTGCGTTTCATTTTTGTGAGAATTCGTCAGAATGATAACGCGGAATATTCTGTGTAGCTTAATTGCCATATATATTTTCATAACCTACTACCTAGCTCTACCTATGTATCGAGCACTGTTGAAGTAAATACTGAAAAATTTACGCATAAAAGTATATCCTCGTCTCTCTCTCTCTCTCTCTCTCTCTCTATATATATATATATATATATATATATATATATATATATATATATACACACACACACTTTTATCGCATCGCGAAAAATTAAATAATATACGTGTCCTTTTTGAACTTCGGACAAAACAATATCCTTTTCTGATTGGAAGCTAGAGCACAAATCAGAAAATGACAGATTATGAGGAGAGGGTCTGTCATGATTTCGCAATTGCCTATAACCCACCCGTGTGCCCGATACTTCCAGTCAGTACGCTAGCCTTCTAGACCTTTTTCTCACAACTTCCCTTGAGCTATGTTCAAGTTCCGTTCTGTCTCCTCTGGGATCTTCCGATCACTCGGTTGTATCAGTTAAGATAAAAACGAAATGCAACAAGTTTTCAGACGTACCTCTCCACCGTACTGTATATCGATACTCTATGGCTGACTGAGATAGCTTCCGTACATTTATATCTGATCTACCTCTGCATTCTAGGTTTAAAAAGACGTGTCCTCCATAGTATCAGACCTGACCGATTGATTAATTGTAGGCGTAGATCGATTCATACCATCCAAAAAATTCCAACAAAAACCTAACAGACAGCCATGGTTCTCCCCAGAATGTGCTGCTGCCATCGCGCACAGAAATCACTTTTTCCATAGCTACCAACGTAATAGCTGTACTGTGACTAGAGCTGCTTTCAGGACTGCCAGCAACCACTGTAAAAGAGTAATAAAAAATGCAAGTCCGTTTAATCCAAAGTAGCTTAGTAGCGACTTGGTTCCCACCAGTTCTGGCAAATAGCAAACAGAATCCTGAACAGAAGCGTGCGTTCTATCCCAACCATCATCAATAGACCTGAGGTCATCTCGTCAGCATCAGACAAGGCCAAACTATTTGCCAAGAACTTTGCAGCTAATTCTACCCTATGAGACGAACGCTATCAACTACCCGTATTTCCTCCTATAACAGACAACACGCTATGCAACATACAAATATCTGTGCGTGAGGTCACTAAGCTAATCAAAAACCTTGATTCCAGTAAAGCAACTGGCCCTGACGGCATTCCAATTATAGTGCTGAAAAAGCTTCAACCAGAACTTGTCCCCATACTTACAAAACTGTTTAAGCGTTGCCTTAAGAAGAAGTGCTTCCCAACACCCTGGAAAACCTCATCAGTATACCCTGTATTTAAGAACTCAATGATAAGTCGTCTCTCTCTCAGTACAGACCAATAAGTCTCCTGTGTGTCATGAGTAAGTTGCTGAAATCCATATTAAATAGAGAATAATCAACCATCTCAGCAAAAATAACCTTCTTAGTGACATGCAATATGGTTTCCGTTCTGCCAGCTCTACAGAAGGTGTGCTAACGGTTATATCTCATAGGATTAGTGAATCTCTTGACAAAGGCTTCTTCACTAGGGCAATTGCTCTTGACATATTAAAAGCCTTTGATAAGGTATGGCATAACGGCCGACTTCACAATATTTCCAGCTACGGTATAACTGGAAATGTTTTCTCAATCATTAAATCATTTCTCTCTTATAGGCTCATAAGAGTAGTGGTTGATGGGCAGAAATCAGAGGCCCTTAGTATTAATGTTGGACTCCCTCAAGGGTCCACCTGGGTCCAACTCTCTTCCTGATTTACATCAATGATCTCCCAAAACACATGCTTAAATCATTCGCTGACATCTATGCTGATGACACGAGCATCTATGACAACACATCAAAGGTCGTAAATGACAAAGTTCTCTCTGATTTTCTCTCCTCTGATCTCGAGCACGTAGTACAGTGGGTGAAAAGGTGGATGATTACTTTTAATGCATCTAAAATCAAGCTCCTATCTTTACATCATCAACGCTCTGATCCCCATCTGGCATCAATTGAAATGGATGGCTCTCGTCTTGGGGGAGGCTCCATGTTTTGACAAGCTTCTGGGTTTGACCTTTACTCCTGATCTGAAATGGAACACGTACATCAGGTCTGTTGCCAAGGTCACTGGGAGGATGGTGGGATCCTTCTACTTCTCTAGAAGATATCTCACTGCTGATTCAATTCTCTACCTATATAAAATCAAATTACGTCCAAGGATGGAGTACTGCTGCCACATCTGGGTAGGAGCTGCTAAAAATAGCCTATTCCTCCTTGACATAGTACAAAATAGACTTCGTGGTTAGTGGGGGATTCCCTTTTCTTTTCCCTGCAACCTCTCTCCCACAGTGTAGACGTTGCGAGCCTGTCTTTGTTTTATCGTCATTCCATGGCAAGTTCTCGTCTGAGCTCCAATCCCTGGTCCCCCCTCGTCAATCTTTTACGAAAAATACCCGTCTAGCTGAAACCACTGTCAAAAACTTTCCCCACTCTTTAGCTGTGCCTAAACCGACACGTAGATTCCATGAACAAAACTTCTTTCTTAGAAGTCCACGCCTGTGGAACTCTCTTCCGTTTGTCTGTTTCCCACCTGACTACAACTTGGAAGTCTTCAAGTCCAATATAAACAAATTCCTGATGAACCGTCCCCTTAAGTAAGACACCTTATCAAATCGCAACACTAACTTACTGTATACGCAATAACCCTTATTTGCGAGTGGATAAGTGGTGACCACCTTTAAAAAAATGACTTTAGATTTTCATCGCTGGTTGAAATAAATTTATAAATACATTTTTAATACTATAATAAAAAACTAAACGGTTGATTCTTTTTTTTTTAGGTTATCAGCAACGATAATAATAAAAGAAATTAAATTACTGGCGTCGTTGTTTGTTTTTATATGAGTTATCAAGAAACATACCTGGATATTCATACTCTTCTGAAATACAAGTGTTTCAAAAATCGCGAACTCATTTAATAACATCGAATATTTCGAAAACTAGTGTACGTAACATTAGCCTAGAAATGAAAATTAAAATAAAATTTTTTAAGATAAATAAAAATATAAAGTAAAAAATAGGAAAAATAATAGGACTGGGATATAGCTGTGTGTATATATATATATATGAATATTTTGGCAGCAAGTCATTATTCAAGTACGTCTTATTGAAATGTTTTAGCCAATTAAAAGAAATATATAAATACACCAAACCTCAAAGAAAAAGAAAATAACCAAAATCGCTCCTGATGAAAATCGGATTATCTATAGAAAGTGCTTGAGAAGAATATGATCGAACAACAACTTTTGAGCGCCATTTTATATATTATGGCTGCTGAAATTAAAAAGACCGCTCGTCAAATGGATAAGATATCCAGAAAGATCGGAAAACTGAATAACTCTGTCGTGTTCAATCAGACGTTCTTGAATATATATATATATATATATATATATATATATATATATATATATATATATATATATATATATATATATATATATATTTATTTATTGATATATTTAGGCAGCATTTATTCATTCAAGCAAATATTATTAAATGCAACGGAGAGTCTTCGTTTTATGATTATGATACAAAAAAGATTATACAGAAAATCGAAAAATTAAAAATAAAAAAAGAAGTATACAGCAATGTATCTCCGTTGCATTTAATAATATTTGCTTGACTATATATATATATATATAATAGGAATATATTTAGCCGTAAACTAACTACTTTTCTCATCTTCTGACGGGAAGCATTAACCTTCGAAATGTCATTGTATAGTCTCTATGCCTTTCTTACTTTCTATAGTGAAGTGACTAAAATATATATTTATAATTTATTTTATCGTACATATAAAAACGCGCCTGACATATATGATCGTTCGTATTAAAAAACATATTGGGTTTAGTCTTAAAACTCCTATCAGTTTTATTTTATTCCTATTTATAGTTTACTTGAAATTAAATTAAAACTTTGCAAACGTCCTACAAAATTCAACACGTTTTTACATGACGGGGTGATTGTACAGAAACACTAACTTTTTTTTTTGTATTGTTATAAAGATGCTATATTCCGTTAGAATTAGAAAGTTTAATATGTTTTTTTTTCAGTTCTAATTATTGAATATAAGTTCACCTTTTTTTCAAACCCCCAAACAGTTGCTAGCATGAAAGTTGTATACGTGGTTTTTTGTTTGTTTTTTGTTTTTTAATACGTTATCAAATCATGTAACACGAATATAAAAGTTAAAGGAAACACAATAACGACTATATGTCTTTTCGTTTTCTTTCTTACACACGCATACAAGCAGCTAGCGAAATTTCGCATCATAAACAACTTAACATCTAAAACTTTGCCGATTTAATTAAGAAAAAAAAAATGGTACAAGTTATCGGTTAAATAGTTTGAGATTATACTGGCATTCGTAAGTCTTCAAAGATAATGGATTTTCGCTCCGAGAATAAAGTGTGTGAAATTAAGTATGACAAAAATGCAGTAGACCCCTTTAGGGGAGAGATAATTGTTTTACTTTCCTAATGAATTATATCAAAGAACAAGTCGCAAAAGAAACACACACTTCCTTTTAAACAACAACAATGAAGAGTATTATATTTGTAGCAGGAACTGGCAGGTCAGGCTACTAAAAGGGAAGAAGGAAAAGAAAGTTCTTTTAAGGTCGTCTTCGGTCAATCAGTACCGTGTCGTCCCCGGCTGGATAGCAGTTGTCTCAAATGAAGACCGTCAATGCTATAGCGAGATATCCAGTGAACAGAGGACGAAAGAGGATAGATTTTGCTACGCTGGCGGTCCGGATCTGACTGCTGACATTCTCTTAAGACTTTCAGGGAGCAGATGAATCAATGCGCCCTGTTAACTGATTGGTCAGCTTGTGGCCGGAGAACTCAGAGGGGGCATTGATTCAATAGAGAAAATAGTTCTCTGTGACTGCTACGTCGTTGGCGGTGGGCAGCTCGCGACGCCCGAAGAGTTTAATGTGGCGCTGGATGGTTATTATCCCTCGCCCAAGCTGTGGACACGATACCCTCGTACAAGATCATTAACTGGAATTTAAACATGTCTTTTGAGTTAACTTTTTACTCTAGAAAGCCAGGCTGTGATCTGTACAGGACACAAGCGCTTTTATCTCAATAAAAGACAAGCAGCATTTACTGTCTGTGTTTCTGCTCCGTGAAACAATCAATGAATAGAGGATATTAGCGATGCCAACTATTAAAGCCGCCTTGGAAAACCATTCAGACGGTATATAAACGTACACATCTTCTAACAATCTTTTTTACAAAGCTTATTGCACTATTTTGTTGCCAATTAATTTCATTGGATTTGATGTGGTTGAAAGGACTAGTGCTGATATGTTGAATACTAATGGTTAGTTCAGTTAGCTATATTAGTTCAATAGATTTTTTTATGTAGGTGTAAGCAATAAAACTGATGTATTGTAGACAAAGAATAGCGGATAACATTTCAGCCTGGATGATATCGCTGTGTGCGACGGCGTCAGATGATAGTTTCAATCGTCCATCTGCATGATAAGTTTGGATTGACAAGACGTATGTTAAAATGCGCTAAGCAGATTTGGAAATATCTAAGCCATGAGCTGCATGAATAATTACCTCATGGGAAAATATATAATCAGTTTATTCATCTCTCCGTTCTTTACTGTCTTCGATTCTGCAGCATGGCAATACCAAGCTGCGGCTGATTGGATAAAAACATTTTCATGTTTCTGAATATTACAGATAAATATTTATAATTTGTATTATTTTGGATTATTCGGGCTGCTGTTGTCTTCCTGGGCGTTATCCGTGGCGTAATAGATAAAGTACTAGAATATTCAGTTCCAAGTGAAACTCTTTTGGAAGTTGATAGTTCAATCCTCAGTGCGGACGATGCTAAGACCACAAGTGCGAATTACTTATAACTTCTATCTCTTCATGGATGACGTATTGAGAGCATGCTCTCGCTGGGGATAAAATAAAAGGTTCCATTCGAAATTCCGTACAGATTCTCAAGCTCAAGAGAAAGATTCCTGAATTTGACAAGATGACCTGAAAAGGTCGGAGGCTACATCGGTCCAAACGTTGTAAGAATGACACTCACGACGAAAAAAATAGTCCGAATTAATTATATGATATAAAAGAAATTCTCTTAAAAAATGTGGTATTAATCATTGAAATGAATAACTAAAGAAGTATCTAAGATTCGAAGGTCCCTTAAGCCTCTAGGGTGGAAGGGGTACTACATTATTTCACGCATTGTGTATTGAGTAAAAATAGCCTGGTGGTGCCAAAACCTCTTAGAGACGTCGTGTATATATATGTTATATTTGGGCTGACGCATCTGCTACTAGTCTCTCGCCCCTGGACAGGGTTCAAAAGAGACTCGTCAACCCGATAGGTCCTAAACTGTCATCAAAGCTTCAAACCCTGTCCTATCGACGAAATATTGCATCCCTCTGTCTATTCTACAAGTATTTTAATGGTGAATACACCGACAAGCAGAAAAATCCTACCCTTTCACAGTAGAGCTAGACTTTGGAACTCTCTTCCAGGTTCCTGTTTTCCCAACTGTACTTGCATGCAGAAGTTCAAGTGTAATGTGAACAGACATCTCGCTTCTCAACTCCTTGCAACTTATGTCCCGATAGTAGCCCTCTACATCAAAATGGCGCTGTGCCTTCTTTGGAGTAAAAATGGAGTATATATATATATATATATATATATATATATATATATATATATATATAAAGCAGAACGTCTGTGTGTGTGTCTGGTCACGAATAGGCTCCTATATGGTTGACTATTATAGAAAACTGATCACATATAATGATAGAAGATGTATGGAGACACAGAAATGAGTATGTTTGATCTAGCAGAACGGTGGTTCATTAAAATTGTGGGGTCTTCGTACGCGCCTGGTCCACAAAGTATGGAAAGAAAAAATTAAAAAAAAAAAAAGCGTTTGCAAGTGTTTTTGATATAGATGTACATAAGAATAATTTGATAAGTATGTTTTAACTTAAATAGGGATGGTATAATAAAATTGTGGGGTCTGCATTCGCGCCTGGCCTCCATAGAATGGACATAAGCACAAACTTTAAGAAAGACTTTTCATATCTATCTGCATAAGTATACTTTGATAATTATGTTTCAGTTTGAAGAAATATGGTATAATAAAATTATGGGGTGTTCGTTCGCGCCTGACCTCCATAGAATAGAAATATGTCACAAAATTTAACAAGGTTTTTAAATATTTAGATCCACAGAATATTGTGATAAGTGTTTCAGTGTGAACAGGTACGGTATAATAAATTGTGGGGTTTATCTATTTTATTTTTACTTTCATCATATTTTGCTTTGGTTTTGATATCCCCAAATTCGAAGCTATCTCTTTACAACCCTTCCTTTTCATAACCTTTCATACTTTCATAAATCAGAGTCCATTTTCTGTAGGCTGTTTTTGAACCCAGTCAACGACGGGTACTTTTGCTTGTATATATATATATATATATATATATATATATATATATTTATATAGATATATATATATATATATATATTAAACAATATTACGGTTAGCGTCTTCACCTTGAAGATTTTTTTACTTAAAAAATCGCCCATGTTTTATTTGTACACAAACAAATAATATTTTCATTTATTATTTTATTATTTTTAAAAGCAGTAATCCACGGACATGCCTGTTTCGAGGTCCTACCTCTCCTCAGCGTAGCTTGACTGTCTCTCTCTTATGAACGACTAGCGGAGGTACCGGCGTTGCCCGGGTATGGGGAGGTTTTATGGTAAGGGTAATGAACAACGATGTCCTCAAACAAAATTAAAAAAAAAAATAATCAACACCCTAAAGAAATTGGAAATAACAGCGAGTACTCACGCAAGTGCAAAAAAAAAAAAAAGAAGTAGTAGGTAGGTAGACAGGCTCGAACCTGTAACGCGAAGAAGGAAAAGAAAGTGAAAAAAAAACCCCACCTGTTTAGCCCCCGCGCCGATTGCGACAAACAGCGTCGACTACGTTCGAAATAAGGTTAGTCAGTGCAAGGACAATGATAACTTAGCAAAAATGTCGACAAACAAAAAGTGACCCCTCCTTGTAAAAAATGGCCCAATTCACGGTCAACGAATAAATGTTTTTAGTCAATTTTTGGATATTTGTCTGTCGAAAGACTCAGGTTTTAAACGATACCAATTTTGTCAGTGTTGGTCGCGTGTGTCCAAAGGTTTTAGCGAACATACGCACACACACACAAACACACACCATCAGACAGTGGAAATTTATATAATAGATAAAAATAAACAGCGTAACCGTCTAGGACTTCGTGGCGCACGGTTAGTACGCTGGACTGCAACACATATGGTCTGAGGTTCGATTCCTAGAAAGAGACAGTCAAACTACACTGAATTAGGGTGGCACCTCAAAACATGCATGTCCGTGTATTACTGTTTAAAAAAAAACATATATATCATACCCCTCCATTTCAATTGTATATATATTTCATATTATTGTATATATATATATATATATATATATATATATATATATATATATATATATATATATATATTTCACACGAATTTCCATTCGCCTTTTCTTTCCCTTTTTTGTATATCTCCAAGTATTTGCTCTTGCATGAGAATTTAATTCGTCTTTTTTGCATCTTTTGATAGCCGACGATTAACTTCTGATTAGTTTATTGGTGAAAGGGGCCCCTGATGTTTATTCGATTATTATTTTCAAAGCGATATATATATATATATATATATATATATATATATATGTGTGTGTGCGTGTGTGTATGTGTATGTGTATGTGTATGTGTGTGTATGTGTGTGTATGCGTTTTATGTATATATATATGTAGCTAGATGTATTTCCCTAAATCTGTAATCAAGCCAATTTTTCCTATTTTGAGGAGAAGCATTAGGCTTCGAAATGCCTATATATAAAGGGAGTTTATAACCCCTCATTCTATATAACGTTTTTCCATATAGAACTAACAAACACATTCATATGTAACCTAGTATTTTATTTTGCCTTAAATTTCACCTCATGTTATGCTCTACCCTCAAATGTTCAACTTTATATATTCTAACAAGTCCCTATATAAAAAAATCTACCTTATATTCATTAATCCTATATATATATATATATATATATATATATATATATATATATGTATATATATATATATGTATATATATATATATATGTTATACTGAAACATGTATGCACATATGTAGCCAATAATTTTTCTCTAATAAACAGACTTATATGCACACACACACACACACACACACACACACACACACACACACACACACACACACACACATATATATATATATATATATATATATATATATATATATATATATATATATAATCATGTTAAGACATTGGTTCCCGCTGGATCACCGAACTTAAACAACGTTGAACCTGGCCTATACTAAATGGGTGACAATTTGGAACTTCTAGGTGCTCTAAGTGCTCCCCGCTTATCTTGGCAGTCGTCCTGGACTTCTCCTTGTAATTGGAATCAAGTAATGCCGATTCAGGAGAGGTGTGGTTGGTGATTGCGCAAGACTTGCCTCACAATTACACGCGCAACTGCATCTACAGAGAGTATCCTTTGTCTTTCGAGACTGGACGGGGGCATCATATATATATATATATATATATATATATATATATATATATATATATATATATATATAGAGAGAGAGAGAGAGAGAGAGAGGGAGAGAGAGAGAGAGAACCGTATTATTGTTTAAAAAAGACCAGAAATATGTATATGTATATATATATATATATATATATATATATATATATATATATATATATATATATATATATATATAACAGCCTACAGAAAATGGACTCTGATTGATGAAAGTATGATAGGTTATGAAAAGAAGGGGGTTGTAAGGAGATAGGTTTTGACACTCAAAAATTTTACCCTAAGCAAAATATGATTAAAGTAAATATAATTTTAGCGAAAATATATTTTTTTATATCAACTTTGTTTCCATTCGTAGCCAAGAGTGACCAACAAAATGATGTTTCCTTACAAAGAGAAAATGTTATATATATATAATGATATAAATATACAAGAAATAAATATTACCATAGTCAATAAAAATTTCTTTTATGGTAGAAAAATTAATTGGTTTGTATTTTTAAGAAGTTTAAAAAAAAAAAATTTATTAATTCACGAACCAGTTTAAAAAAAATCAAAATGGCAGCAACTTTTAAATGGAGAGCCCCGTTTTAAATTTGAAGGAGGGGCAGCTGAGCATTCTATGTTAACAATTTAAGAGAGTTCCGTCAACGTAAGGAATATTTATAAACATATTCGATTATGGCATGTGTAGTTTATATAAAAATTCATTTAAGTAGTTATCGGCTCAAATTTCGTTTTAATTTCGGTTCGCTGAAATTATTTCAAGTAAAGAGCATTAAAAACTATTACAAAGCAAAAAACACATGAACTGAACTTTTATTGACTATGGTAACATTTATTTCTTGTGTATTTATTTTTTCGGGTAGTCGTTTGTTGGCTTTTCTGCTAAACACTCTTACTAAATAATATCGACGAAATATCGAAAAACAAAGAAACAAAAACAGTTTTGAAAAATAATGAAGCTTTACTTACTTTAGTAAAATAATCCGAAACAGCAAAATGGAATATTAAAAAAGTAAACACGTAATTATTTTAGTTTTTTAAAGCAACGGATTTATATAAATATGAATAAGAAGAAAATGGCGCCCTTTTCAAGCAGAACAGCTTCGTTTCAGTTTTACAGTATTGACCGGTGTAGTATTGCACCGTCGGATTCAGGTTGTACTATTGTAATGTAAAGAACACGCAGAAAGAGTTGTAATCAACTGAATTTCTTCTATTACACTGACAAAAAAGCTTAAACAGATATATAAATACAAATAAAAAGGTTATGTAAATGTTTTTTAAAAACACGTAATCACGTGAGCAGGATTTTTTTCTTTCTTTTGACACGATAACAAGTAACGTTCTTATTTTTTATTATTTATCTAGTTATCTATTTCCGAAAGAGTGCCACGTACAAGTGGAGAAGGAAAAAAACAGAGTTATGCAAAATTTGTGTCGAGAATTGTCTAAAGTTCCGACTTTTTTTTTTGCTTTCACTTTAATAAGAACGTGAATTCATGAGGTGAATTTATTCGACACGATATGATTCAACTCAAAAAAATAAATAAAAGCTAACGTGAATTAAGATTAAAGTTAAGGTGTTATTGTGGACCCTCACCCCTTTTAAAAAACCTTGTTAAACTTTGTGATATATTTCCATTCTATGGAGGTCAGGCGCGAACGAACACCCCATAATTTTATTATACCATATTTCTTTAAACTGAAACATAATTATCAAAGTATACTTACGCAAATAGATATGAAATGTCTTTGTTAAAGTTTGTGCCATATTTCCATGGAGTACAGGCGCGAACGCAGACCCCACAATTTTATTATACCATCCCTATTTAAGTTGAAACATACTTATCAAATTATTCTTATGTAAATCTATATCAAAAACACTTGTAAACGTTTTTATTTTCATTTTTTCTTTCCATACTTTGTGGACCAGTCGCGAACGCAGACCCCACAATTTTTATGAACCACCGTACTGCCAGATCAAACATACTTATTCCTGATCCTCGATACATCTATCATTATATGTAATCAGTTTTTTAAAATAGTCAACCATATAGGAGCCTATTCGTGACCACACACACACACACACACACACACACACACACACACACACACACAGACGTTCAGCTTTATATATATATATATATATGTGTGTGTGTGTGTGTGTGTGTGTGTGTGTGTGTGTTTGGCCGTGGATATATATTTGTTGAAAATAATCCTCAGGATTCCACGTTATAAAAATACAATAATTGGTTTTGGTCTTGTCTGATCTGTGGCTATTACATTCGAAAATAAGTCGCTTACTTTATATGATTAATTGAACCCGAGTCGTTTATTTAAATATGTCCAGAACAGATCTGGTAGAATCTTACCTCTTTATAGCAAATTGAATGGGTTGCGATAACATTAATTTGAACAATCGAGCATCTCAAGTGATTATAACATGACTGATCAATTTTAGGAAATTTTTTTTACTGGATTCAACTGATTAAACGATTAATTTTTAGAATTCGTATTTTTTAATTTGATATTTAATCGATATTTTAATTTGATCCTTTATCGATATCTTAATTGAATGTTTAATCGATATCAAACCTAGCCAATAAAATTAAACGAAAATAACATAACTTTTCCGAAAGTTGGAAATCATGATCCGAAATTTCGCCAATTCCTGACAGGGGAATTTCTTTTATAACTGGCAAGCTGCCAGGCATTGCCAAGTCGTAAAATACACAGAAATAATATATTTCAATGCATACAGAAACTGAGACATGTGCATGCAAGTATTATCTTTTCTAGTTCACTACTTTTAAGTAAAAATAAATACTCGAGCTGAGATCGAAACCAAAACCTAAAGACGGTGAGTCCAGTACGGTAACCATTAGGCTAGGTTGATACGATTGAAAAAATGTTTTCAAACCTACTGTTCTAAAAATAAGGAATCTGTCATGTGAACGATTCACGCATGCGCATTAGTGAAACAGTCAACAAATAGATAAAAACCCGACCCCCCACCCCACGTTCCAATGTTTAAACTTTGACTCCTTAGCAATTTTTTTTTCTCCGGATGAAAACCGACTAAAAAGTTTCCCACATGTCTGGATACCCTATATATCAAATTTCAAGTCTGTAGATTCATTGAGTATATATTTTTAGACGTGTCTTTCTCTCTCTCTCTCTCTCTCTCACACACACACACACATACACACGCACACGCACACACACACGCATACACATATTTTTTTTCCTTGTACACACTTTTTTGTGAATTATTCCATGGATTTCTGCGTTTGGATTATTATGGACCATCTTCTCCCAATTACGGGATTATTTTGGATTTTACTTGTACAAATGGAAATTCTTTTAACTTTCTTGAAGTTTTACATTTGGATTTTACCGTCACTGGATTTTTTTCCTTCCACCAGACTATCCATTAATGTGTAATCACCTTTTTTTTTTACCATATTCCCTCTGCTTAACTTATTTTGTTTTCAAGTAAGAATTTGACTTATTTGTTGTTTTATCAAATACTTCTGCATGCAATATCCGATCCTGCATTTTGCTAATTCCTACCCTCTGATGAGAAGGAGAGTATTTCTTCGAAACTCCGCGGATTAAGGACTATCCATTTATCTAGTGTCTCCTTTTCAGATTAAATATGTTTTTAACTCATTTCAAAGTGTTTTTTTAACATATTTCATTAGCTGTTTGCTCATATATATATATATATATATATATATATATATATATATATATATATATATATATATATATATATATATTTCCGAACATTACTTTTCTTAAATTTTCCATATTCATTTAACATCTATGTACACAAAACCCCACAAAAATGTATTTTTAATGCAAACGGCGCGGAAATACGAATACGAACATATTATTGCAGAATATATATATATATATATATATATATATATGTATATATATATATATATATATTTAAATAAGGGGGTGGTCACCAACAATGTGTATTTTTTTATATTATTTTATTATTCCGTGTCTTGGTTTTTCATTGAGAATTATGTTTGGATCATTGTAATAATGTTTTTAAATCATTGAAATCGTTATTACGCGTTTCAGACGTTCTGTGAAGCGTCCTCGTCAGAAATTATATATATATATTATTTTTGGCGGGATATTTACATAATTATGAAATGTCTCTGTTAATTTGAATTAAGCGATATAACTGTTTAATAAAGAAGCATTAACCATTTCAAATATTTTATAAAGAAACTGCATTCACACACACACACACACACACACACACACACACACACACACACACATCTGAAAGAGTAATTAATTTCACCACTATTTTCGTAATACCGGCTGGTATAATTTAAAATATTTCCCAAATAAAAATTCTTCTGTTTTTATCTATAGGAGAAGGAAGACTATTTTTAAGATCGGATTTTTTTCGTTGTTCGATACTTATCGGATGAATTCCAGTACAAAACATATTTAAGAACACTGCCAGACATATATATTACCATTGTGTTAAATTTGCAAAAGATAAAAACAGTCGTTTTTGAACCTATACAGAACTCACTCTCTCTCTCTTTCACATGCACACATAAAGTTACTTTCATATAATAATAGGGATAACATGCTGTATATTTGTTATCGATGCATGTCATATCCACGTATAAGTTCGCACTTCATAGTCATTGGGATATTAACTAAAGACATGTCACATGCCACATCAGAATGTGTGCCTATACACATACAATAAACATGCTGTGTAACGTAGCGCGAATGTACGTAAATCCATTAGAAATGATGTCACCAATGAGGTGGGGTGAAAAGACTATATAAAAAAGAGAAAGATACCGAGTTCCACACGCAAGCGAACATATGAACAGAAACTGATGACTTTAAGCTAATCTTAATTATCGCCCTTTAATTCCGGATATGCCAAAAGGGGGCGATATATCGCATTTCCGTGTCAGGTTCGTATTTCTGTCTTTCTTCCTGGGATCCGGAACTATGCAGACGCGTAGAACCTACGCCCCTGTTTTGCACTCCCGCAAAAGACAATTGCACTCCCGCAAAAGCCTCTTGAAACAGTCACGCAAGAAATGTTTTCTCATACCTTTTCGGTATTAAACTGTTTCACGTTACACGTATCAATTTCTGTAAATAAATGTACATCGGTTGTAAATATAACTTCGGTGAATGTTATGTACTTATTTCTTGCTCAAGGGGACCATGCGACTATCTACCTTATCATTTACGTAACAAAAGCGGGCACCCTTCACCCGCTACATAACTGGTAACTCTCTTATTCCTCTAACTAAACATAGAGGGTAACCCCCTACAAAAGATCTCGACAAGATAACGTTCGAAAACTCGGAAGAGGCGCGGAGAACAGTCCACATCACGTGGGTGAGGTCTAGACTAACGACGGAGAAATAAATGTCGTTGTACAACCAAGAAAGCGAGTCAGAGTTATTTCCTGTACTTTTGTCCACTTTGCGACTGAGGCCACAACGTGTGTACAACCTGTACAACGTTACACATGCATACCATAAGATCAATGCGCGTTTTATACATGTGCGTATAATTAAGAATCAACATGTCACATTAAATATTCGACGTTAAAATGACAGGATACAGTTCGTTAGCCCAACACTAAGCAGGGATACGTTTTTGTTACAGTTTTATGTCAGATTTTATGGCACCTTGCAATTGTGTGTGTGTATATATATATATATATATATATATATATATATATATATATATATATATATATATATATATATGTACTAGCAGTTCACCCCGGCTTTGCTCGGGCCCTATGCACTGTTCACCGATTAAAAGTCTTGCCATTATGTCTGATTACACTTTATGTAAAATTTCAAATGTTTAGACCGAAAATTGATTGAGTACCTTGGTAGAAACTGCAGAGGTTAATTTTTTTAAATTTGGACCCATAATTTTGACCCCTTAACATTTATGATTTTAGGTTCAAATGAAATTAAAAAGTTTAATCCACGTCCAAGTAACCTACATCTAAAATTTCAAGTGTTTAGACCCAAAATTGGCGGAGGAGTTTGGTAGAGTTTTCAAAGGTGAAATTATTAAATTTTGACTCCTTGACAGCCAAATTTCTGCCCGAAAAGCTATTAAATAGATTTTCCCAAATCTGAATACCCTTATGTCAAACCTCGAGTCTGTAGACTGTAAATTGACAGAAAAGTTTGGTTGGGAAATGTACACTCACAGACACTCACACACAGTTTCACTTTTATAGATATATAGATTTGATAGCACCTTGATGATAAGGACGCAAAGCCAAGTTCTCCTCGTTAGCCCTTACACCTGTTGTGTTTGGGGGTCTGTACACTACAAGGAGGGGTGTATGTTATTATGTGTGTCTAACTCATGCATCGCCTAGTGGTATAAAACTTAAGATAACAGAAACATTTTAAAAACGGACATGTAAAAAAGGGATAAATAACAGTTCTCTGGGGTTGTGACATCAGGCCAGTCGGAGAAACATACCTGATTATTGTCTCTATTACAAATATTACAATCGTTGCCCTGCTGATAACTAATGCATCTTCAAACATGTATGACGTGTCCGTCACATTTTAACACGGGTTCGAATTTGTGCACGAAAATCTCGCATATGTAAAAAGGAAAGAAATTCAAGTCAATTTTTTTTTAAATTAAATAAAAGGCATTTATTTATGGTACTTTCCAAGCTACGCCTGCATCTGGGCTTTACAAATCTCTTCGTTCGCCAACAAACCTCTACCGTATCGAACACACACTTTTTCTCCTCCTGCGTCGATACATCTGCTCAAGTTTATCTTTTAAATCTCTGCCTTTCTTTCTGCAACTATAACTGCAGGCCACTCCACGGCACATGATCGTCCGACAATTTTTTTTTTTTTGTTCAAAGTTCGGATAGCTATTTTTGTTTTTTTTGAAGTTCCTCTCGCACTCACACGTGCTACTACGTCGCTCAAGTTGCTAACTAGTTCTTTTTCCTCTTTGCTTTCCTTTGCTTTCTCTTCCTCTGCTGTGACGTCACATCGCGGAACGGCTTGGTCATTTGCAGACGTGCCTTGTTGCTGCTGCTACATATGCGTCACCGGTTCTGTTTACGTATACGTTGCACGCTTTCTCTCTTCAAGGACCAAACCCTACCACCAATTGATAAACTCTCTGCTTCGATTTGGTTGGTTCCTCTTTTATTCAGTTAAAAGTTTTGTTTTTTTAAAAAGATTTTTAAGTGGTCTTAAATTTTTGATCAGCAGTGGTTCTATATAAGTGGTATTTAAGTGTATCTATACTTAGAATAATCAACCCTTACACGCACAATTTTTAAGTTTTTTTCCATGGTAGGATGGAACCTAAAGTTCTTTTCTTTTTCACTCGCATGTGGTCAATAACATGTTTCTTCGGCATTTTTTAAACCAAAATCCTGATGATGTCCCCTGAAATAGGGACGAAACGTTGATTACTATTTATTCATTTTGGGTTTTCCTTTTCATTCGCATAACGTCAACCATCGTTTATATTTTATTTTATTCATACGTATCATAGAACTCAAATGGCCTTGTAACGAGTGATGTAACCCACTTTCCGGTTTACGACATCCAGTTGCGCATGCGCCCATAAACATTTACCCATAACAACGTAAACAAATAAACACAAATCGCTTCTTTTGCAGATTTTGACTTGCGCACTGAAATATTAACGTTATTATTCCGAAATTATTATTTAACATGGGAAGAGTGGGGATGTTTTGCAACTATTCTTTATTACAATTTTACTGTCGCTATTTTCTTACAACTAAACAACTTTAACCCATTGACAAACATAAGAACAATTGTAGTAAAACCAAGATGACTACTACTACTACTACTACTACTACTACTACTACTACTACTACTACTCTCTATCCGTCCCTTTCCTTCTTTCTTTTTTAATTTTTTGTTTACATTTCTAGATACAAAGTAGTTGTGTGAGAACGGTGAATTTGTTGACACATTTGCTAATCTGTTTCAATATTATTTTTATTTTATTTTATTTATTTAGGTTTTATTTTTTTGCTTCAGGTTTTATTAATTATTTTTATTTGGATTTTAAGTTTCTATAACTTGGTTGAAGAATTCCAATATGGGGTTTTCATTCTTATATTTCTTATCGGTTGGTTCATCTGCGTTTTTGCTGCTAAATGACTTTCGTCGGCGTTCGATTCGTAGGAAAGTCTTGTTTAATTTTCGATTTTTGAGCGATTATTCGGAAAAATAGGTAACTTCACACGAACAGGGAGGAGGTTTTTTTTTCATGTTTGAGTGGTCCATCCGTGATTGTTCATTTTAATATACTTTCATAGAAATGTTTCTGTTATGTAAAAAAAAACATTATTTTTTTACGTCGCAAGTGTCACGCCCATATATGAATTCCATTGCTAATATAACATACTGACCCAACGGGTCACGGATAATCTAGTAACCTATACCTCATTTGATTCACTTTTTATTTAACGCATATTTAGGACCCTAACAGGTACTACCACTCCGAGTCAGAGTGGACCTGGGAGCAATGGCAATTAAAGGGTGGTTCCACACTTCCCAAAGCCCGCAATTTGGGGCCTCACCATCGGATATAGCTTAAGGTCATATCAAGGACCCGCAAATTTAAGCTGAATCGAATGTAACTTTTTAAATAACCTATACCTCATTTGATTCGCATTTTATTCCTCTATAATTTTACCTGTTCATATTTTCGAAACAAAATTCCGGGATTCAGCTTTTGATTAAAAGCATGATCAATTTCTGATCACAAATAAATAAGATTAATAAGTAAAATTTAAAATAAATATATTTTCAAAGACACATGACGAACAACATTTCTCGTATATTTTGTTTCTTACATTCAAAGAAAACCCAAATCTCCGAGAAAAATAATAATTTAAAAAGTCTACTCACATTTCATCAGGCCTAAATATTAACGATATTCGCGGACTTCATGGATGGTAAATTTATATTTTAATGGAAGTATTAAGAAAAAAAAGTCATTTACGATTCAAAGTAATCTAAAAAAGAAAACAAGAATAGAACCTTTGATAATTGCAAGACTTCCGTAAATGCCTGATATTAGGAATGTAGAATATTTCAAACTGATGGATGCTGCCAATATTTTGCTATTTCTTGCTGCCACCAGAATCCTTTCAGAACGATAAGTATAGATTAAATATATACAAAATTACGGTTGAAACATGGGAAAATAATTTAAAGTTACTTATCTCCCCTTCCTATTTTGAAATACGATGGTGTGACACAAGGAGCGAGAGGTGGGATTTCAAAAGCCAGCGTACAAGCGAAAGAGCACCCTGACCTACAAAAATGCCTGAGCAGCTCCGCAGTAGGGGAGGACTTCAGACGAGTAGTACTAAACTAACCCCTTCTTACACGCAGAAGGCAAAGCCTGGGAGCGTGGACCTTCTAGAACTGCACAGAACCAGTCAACAGGGAACAAGACATTTCAACAATTGTATAGACTCTGTTGTGTGCTGAGAACAATACTAGTATTTTTCTAACTCATCGTAATATCGATTGAGCTCCATTCTTTGATTCTTTCTTGTAAAATGTTCGAAACTAAGACTAACTTTTTTAAGTATGTCACACCCGTAGAATACGTTAGCGTGGGACTGGCTCCATGCTGACTATAACCTAATCGTCTTCACGTGAAATCTGGTGTCCTTATTTGTACATTTAGTTCTTACAATTCATGAGCGATGTTTCTTACAAAGGGTGAAGAATTGCTGTTTTCTGAATCGGAATCTATCCATATAACATTTATCGTTGGCCACATTTTTTTTTTTACTGAACTGGTATTCCTTTATGTCTTTGCATCAAGTGGCTTCATTCTTTGTCTGGAACTGTGCGATTTCCATAAGAATACTTGTCATTTAACCGTCAACATAAGTAATACATTTTATTCATTTCATTCATTATTTTCAGTCCTCTCATAATACTCTTCATTATTAAACCGATGACTCACGCTTCTCATTACTCCTTGTCTCAAAAAGCATTTGGTCTTGATAAGTGGTAATTTTCACTCTTATATAAAAGTAACTTTGTATGTGTGCCTGAGTTCCATCCTCATTGATTCCGAAACAGCTGAGCCTATCTTTTGCAAATTTCACACAAAGGAAATTTATATGTCTGGCAGTGTTCTTAGATATGTTTTCATTCGATAAGTATCGAAAATCGAAAAAGCCCGATCTTAAACATAAGCTTTCTTCTGTTATAAATTAAAAAAAAATGTTTATAGGGAAATGTTTTACGTTACACCGGCTAAGGGAAATAATTTAATTTAGGTCGGAGTAAGATAAAATATTCTATACAAAAAGTCTTCTTATATTTATTCATAAGAGAAGAAAGACTATGTTTAAGATCGTCAAATCCAAGTATCAGCTGACGTGATATTGTAAACAAACACAGACGGAATTTGATGAACGACATTATCATTATTATTTTGTATTAAAAATTTTTTTTACGAATTAACCCACCTGGCAAATTATTACTCCTAGTATATAAAACTCAATAGAGGATTATGTCTTTAACAATACATACGCAATCTGCATAAATTAAAATATCATGTTTAAGCATATTGTACGATCGAGCAACGTTGAGCGGCTAGCTAGTATATTACTAAATTTGCGACTTAATTCAATTGAACACATAGTAGTAGTTATACATCTAAAATTGAGAAAAGCACGCTTTATGTGAATGAACGAATCACACGACATCAGGTCAAATACGGTATTTTTTATTTTAGGGATTAAGGTTAATTGGCAGTTAGATGATGAATGAATACTATGTAAGGATTGAAATCTCCGCGTACCACTTGCGGTACCATTTAAACTCACCGCAAATCATTTCTTCGTTTGAATATTTTAAAACTAAACATTAATCAGAAGTGACTTTTTCAGGACATTCATCGTCAAGCCCAAATATCAGCTGACGCGAGATTGTAAACAAACACAAACGGAATTTGATGAAAGACATTATCATTATTTTTTATTTATTTATTCATTTCAAATTAGTCTACTGGACGAATTATTCCTCGTAATATATAATAATCAATAGAGGATTGCTTCTACAATAATACATATGCATAAAATATCACGTTTAAGCGTATTGTATGACCGGGAAAAGCTGGGCGGCCAACTAGTTAATTAAAAAAAACAAAACAAAAAAAACTTACAATTCAGGAAAGTTAACGTTCTATTAATTTAAACAATAAAAATTATTTCAGTCAATCTACGTTTTGCAATACAGATTATTTCACGCGAACGAACATATACTTGGTTGCACTAAAGAAGGAGGGAGTACTTGGGAGAAGGGTATCCTGTTGAACGCACATATACTAAAGTACCTCTAATAGGGAACGTTATCCTTCTGATGTTGATGCCACGACTACGTGTTACATTCCGACACCCCAAAAGAAAAGATAATGCATGACCAACGGACATATACTACACTGCCATCTCAAGGAGAAGGTCATGTCTAGCAAAATTGTATCATGACTATAAAACATATATTAAACTTCATCCAGAACATAGAACAGTAAAAGTAGTGGGGTTCCTTCAGTCTTTGACAGACTATGGATACCCACGAATGGATGGGTGCGCGTGAAATTTCTGTGACAGAAGGGGCGCAATCTCCAACCACATCTCTTCTGAGCTCACAAATACTAGAGTCAAGTGAAGTGTATGCACAGAACGACTGGAAAAAAATGCCGAAATAAGCGGAAAACATATACAGCGCCTAGAATTCCCAAATGGTCACCCATACGACATAATCGTGTGTATACACCGGTTCTCGTTAGATCACCGAAGTTAAGCAACGTTCAGTTTGGTTAGTTAAAGTAGTACATCAGTCTGAAATACGAGGGTCGTTCCAAAAGTAAAGCCTTCTATTTGTGAATTCAAAAAGTTGAAGAGTTACAAAGACAAGAGTAGTACCATTAAAACGAGCGAACTTTTCTGCTTTAGAATTTACTTTTTTGCATATTCACCACAATTCTCAATGCACTTTTGTAAAGGATGAACGATGGCTGTGCGTAGGCGTTCCAAAAGTAAAGCTTCCTATTTTTTTACTAAAATTTTTTTTTAAAGTACTACGAATAGAGAGTGGTACCATTTAAACGAATGACCTCTTTTCCTCCAGAATTTATTTTTCTAAATAGTCACCAATGTTCTCTATGCACTTTGGCCTACAATTCAATTATGCGTTTCTGCTTCTGACGCAGTCCATGACAGATGTTGCTTTCTTAGAATCTCACACCGTCGATATCTACAACAGAGAAATTAAATGAAATGTTTCAAGTCAAGAATGCACAAGATTAGTCATCATAACAATGAAAATCTCCTTTAATCCATTCGGGCGAAATAAAGAAAAATAGGAGACATTACTTTTCGAAGGCCTATCTTAGTATAGTAAACTGAATTGGGTATTAACAAGTAATAATATAATAGTACAGTTCAAAGAAGTGATAGTATTGTTTTGCTTTCATGCAGATGCTGGTAATAACTTTGAAAATATCGCCCTTTTTCATTTTCAGTTAATGTAGTTTCGTTTCTTTCAAAATAGAACGACATGACCGCCAAACAAAAACTGGCTTTTATTTCGAATGTAATATCTAGCGCGTTTTATCAGATCCTTGTCCAAATCCTAACGCCTATGTCGGTTTCTCTTGCAATACCTTCTGTATATTATGTCAAACATAAGTAATGAATAGGGCTATGACAACAGCATATTCTTTTCATTGCTTTGACTCTCGAGTATATATCCGACACAGTTAAACATAATTAATCAACCGAGAACCACATCACTCTATATAAAAACATATAAGATATTAATGGATATATACCTGAGAATCAAAACAAGGAAAAGAATATGCTGTTGTCATAGACCTACTAATCATTAGGGCTGTGACAACAGAACATTCTTATCATTGTTTTGACTCTCGAGTATATATCCGACACAGTTAGACACAGTTAATCGACCGAGAACCACATCACTCTATATAAAAGCATATAAGATATCAACAGATACACACTCGAGGGTCAAAACAATGAAAAGAAAATGCGGTTTTCCTCCCCTAGTAATAACTTCCCACTAATTTCAAAGGATAAAATTAATGGCTCTTTACAACTAGCATTTCAAGACACTTTGAATATAAGGGTATATAGTTCTTTTCCACTGCAAGAACTGTGACACAAGGGCTGAAAAGTGGGATTGAAAAAGTCAGTGCTCAATAGAAGTAGCCCTCTGACTCTGCAAAAGAAGCCCCGTCGGTATTCTCAGAAGGGTGCCCCAGGCCATTAAAATTAAACTAATTCCTTCTCAAAGAGAGAAGGCAAAGCCCTGAAAGATGGACCTCCTAGAACTGCACAGAACCAACATTACATCGTAATCAACAGGGACTAAATCATTACAAGAATGCTCTAATCTCTGTTAATTTGGGAGCCGACGATAAAGCATCCCAAGATGAGTTGATCCAAAACTAGAATGTAACCCGAGTTAAACAATTTGAAATAATTGGTGTCCTATTACGAATATACAGCATAATCAGGATGACCTACGTGTTCCTGTTAGATAACCGAAGTTAAGCGATGTTGAGCCTTGTGAACATTTGGGAATACCATGGGCTGTATGTGCTCCGCGTTTATCTTGGTATAATTTCCAGTCGTCCTGGATTTTTTTTGCCGCTGGAATCAAGCAATACCGATCCAGAAGACGTGGGGTTGGAAATTGCGCAATGATTTCTTCCCAATCACAGTCGCAAGAGTATTTGTTGCTTTCCAAAACTGAAGAAGGTCATGACTGACTAATATAAACATCTTGATATAATACTACTAAAGTTTATGTCTAGAATCCTTTTTTTTACTTTTGATTTTAGAAAACGTCTAAAATTTAAGGCTTTAGATTAAATAGCCTTAAGGAAAAATCGAATTCAAGGGAACCTTGCTTGATTGGTATCTGATGACTATCGGCTAGATTTATAGGGTGTGATTTATCGGGTATCTAATGACTACAGGATAGATTTATAAGGTGTGGTATCTAATAACTATAGGCTAGATATATAGGCAGCAAGTTGTTTGTTCACGTTGCATTTAAAGTTTTGCAAATTGGTTCGATGAGGGAAACAGAAAACGGGAATGGAATTAAAAATACAAGCGATCCGAGGACATAAGCTGTTAGAAATAAAAAAAACAAACTTTTATAGTGAAAATGGGGTATTTTTCGACTCGTCAGGTGGATCTGGAGTTTTTTTGGTTGGGTGGGTACAGGTGAAATCAACGAACCAGGACCTATCATGGTCCTGATTATATATGCATATTAATAGTCCTGATTATATATGCATATTAATAGTCCTGATTATATATGCATATTAATTGACTTCATATTATAATATTAACAGAATTCACCTGTACAATGAGTATAGGTCCCGATTTACTGTATTCACCTTTTGCGACTTTTAGTTTCGGAGAGACAGAGTTTGAAAATATAGATACAGACAGATAGACAGACAGGCAGAGTGAGTTTTATAAATTGGATGAATAGTGGATTTTCTACGGATTCTGCTAGTCTTTTTAAATAAATTTAGATGAAAAATTTATATAATTAATTATTTTTACAATAAAATGAATAACATTGAGCACTTAAGTCTTAACATTTTTCATAATATTTTGATTATGTATAAAGCACTCACACTGTAATCAATGTTCAAAATTTCAAGAACATCTGAAGACGTCTCAAGGATTATCATAGCCATGCCGCGTAAAATATAATAAAAGTAAAAAAAAAAAAACACCTGATTGAATTTGTTTTAATAAATAAATAAATAAATAAATAAATTTATTTAATAAAAAAATGTATGCCCTCGTTTTGGTTTAAAAACCGTTAAAGTTTGAATAAACTACTATATATAATCGTCCGATTAATGTACTTAAAAGACCAATCTTTTCACAAAAAAAACAAAAAGTATCGTTTATTTTATGAGATAAGGTTTTGAAAGCAAACATGATAAATTTCGACATGAAAAACACAAAAAAAACCCACAAAAACACACAAAAAACACACAAAAAACACACACACAAAAAAAACACAAAAAACATGTCGAATAATAAACGACCGCTTTGTCTTAAAGGGAAAAAGTATACTCAGAATATGTAGACGACTACAGATGCCAATTACTTTTATTTGAAGAAAGAAACCTTCACTTCTAGTAATTGCAGTTCAAACAACAAACACAAAACTAAAACATTCCCTTTTTTCTCGTATATTATCTCGACGGTACTGTATGGTAATTTTGTACACATGTTTATATTTGTTAAGATTCTTCTTGTGACAAATTGATTACGCTCGATGTTCAGAAGAAACAATTTAGTTTCGCCTGTTAAATAGTTAAACACGTAATTATTTCGTAACTCTAAAAGGTCTGAAATATCTTTTAACTTAAGTTGATGCTTTTCTGCAGACCATTTAGACTTCGCTGAATCGGTGTCATAAAGTTAGTCATAAAGTTAGTCATAAATATGTCCGCATATGTCTGCGATAGGCTGAAAATTAAAACGGTCAGTTATTGATTATGGAATGTTTTGAACGTTCCCAGGTGGATTTGTGGCGATATGCGAATATGACGATCACCATGAAACGCAACCAAAACAAATATATTATCAACGGTAAAGAAAAAATGAAAATTAATATTTTATCCGGTGACAAAGTCTGGTAGTAGTTCCATAGCCACCTAAACCATGCTAGTACCCAGGTTGGCGGCTTTTGAGACAAGATATACTAGGTGCTGCATATGCTTTAAAGCCCAGAGAGAGATGGGCACCACCAGGCCATTCTTGCTTAAGACACGCTGCATGAATTAATTCGGCGTTCCCGCGAATCAGATTGGCGGATTTTGAGGGCAAGACGTAACCCGTACAATCACTTGTTGGACGAAAAAGAAGACAAAATGCTTTCCTTCAGTATTTGTTAATGTTCAGATTTTATAATAAATAAATTAGCTTATATACGGCATAATCTTGTTCACCCACCGGCTCCCAATAGTCAGCGAAGTTATGCGATATTAAGTGCCGTCAGTGCTAAAAATTGTTGATCATTTTGCTGTATATGCTTTTGAGCTACTCGTGCTCAACATACGCACCATGAAATAATGCAGTGCTCCCACGAACCGGGAAAGTAGATCGACACCACCTATCATCCATTATCCAAATTAGCTTAAAATGTTTCATGTTTAATTTTCAACATTTCCATAGTCAAATGAACCGGGTTTTCGTTGTGACACGTATGGCTCTCTACTGCAATCAACAACTCCAGACATCACGAAGCGACGAAGACACAAAATCGTGTTTGTATATGCAATGATTTGGCTGTGATATAACAATTGTACTATTTCATCGAAAAAGGGAAAAAGTAATAAATTTCCTTCATAAATGCACGTGTATTGCTTACCAGAATTAAGCATTAAGCGTAGTTCTTTTGTGGTGAAAATGATATTACATGTACGAAACTGATAAGTGTTTCACACCTAACAAATGCGGACATATGGTATATATATATATATATATATATATATATATATATATATATATATATATATATAAATTCCGATGAAATTGGTACTCAGGGGAGAATTATATATATATATATATATATATATATATATATATATATATATATATATAAAATAACATTCTTCCCTGAAAGAACTACGCTTAATGCTTAATTCTGGTAAACAATGCACGTGCATTTATAACGGAAAAGGACGCAATTTAAGGCTGAAAATTATATTTCACATTAACTTATGGCTCAACAGAATACTCAAGTAAGAAATGTCCACATTTAATTAATTAGTAGATTTTCAAAGAAATGCGTGCTTTTCATCGGATAATTTCTTTGAAACTCTGCGGATAAGGAACATTTTAATATTTCTTACTTGAATATTCCGTCAAAGAATAAATTCATATAAAATATAATTTACTGTCTTAAATTGTGTTCTATCACAAGCTTTTTTTTATTTGGTTGAGATTACTATATAAATATTAATATTTATATTCACTTTAAGTTTACAAAAGTTTTGGCTTGCAAACTTAATTTTTACTTTTATTTTTCACACACACACACACACACACACACACACACACACACACACACACACACACACAGGGTGACCCCCCCAAATAAAACAAAAACAAAAAAACAAAAGCTAAATGGAGGCCATCTAGAACATATGCTGTAGAATGGAGAAAAAAAAGCCAAAGACCCTAGTGTTTTGATGTGATGTTTTGAATATAATAAACTAGTTATGAACAAAGTTTCATTTCATTCGGACAAAACACTAAGAAACGGGGCCTAATTAGAGTTGAGGCCCCTTTTTTTTGGTCACCCTGTATATATCTGTATATATATATATATATATATATATACCCATAACAAGTCAGTAAGGCATCAGTAACTGCTTTGTCTACGGGGAAGCGAGTCATCCACTATAGCAGCTAAACAGCACCATAAAAAATGTGTATATACAGGATCAACAATGACTGGGTAAACACTTACCTCTTATTTACTGTGGATATGCATGGGACAATACCAACCTGATCGCTATTGCCACATCGCCAGCCTCTAAAACAGTTAAGGATAAAATCACATTAACATACAGGTTCTCGGTAAATCATCGACCTTAAGCGACCTTAAAAATGGTCAGTGCTTTGATGAGCATATAAAGATATATAAACCCAAACAAGGTAAATGTATACTTTGACGTTAGAGGCTACTATTCGAGATAACGTCAACAGGAAACTAAATCAGGAGATGAACAGCGAGATGTTTGTTCACATTACATTCAAACACTTGCATGTGAGTACAGTCAGGGAAACAGGAAACAAGGAAGGAATTCCAAAGTCTAGCAGTCCGGAGAAGGGAAAGAACTATTTGAATAAAAGACTGTTCAGCATGCTCAAAAGTGAGAGGGTGAGATTTTGTTGCTTGACGGGTTAGTCGGAGGTATTAACGTCGATAGGACACAAGTGGTATAGGTTCACTCGAGTACATACTTGTAATACAGGCATAAAGATGCAAAACTGCGGGGATGGGACAGAGGTTAAAGCTTGGTTGATATAGATATAGGCACTGTTAAAGCTGGTTAGTTTCGACTAATTAGATAAATATTTGAAGTTTTGTTCCCTCAACTAAATGCGAATCATCACGTTGACTCAACTGTATCCGTTAAATCACTGGTTAAGCAACGCTGAGCCTGGTCAGTACGAAACTGGGCGACCATTTGAGAATTCCAAATTCTGTATGTGCTCTTCGCCTATTTCGACATTGTTTCCAGACTTGAGACTCTCCTTGCCACTGAACCTAAGCAGTGCTGATTCAGGAGAGATGTGGTTAGGGATTTCTCAACGCTTGCATCACAATTACACGCACAGCTACCCTTACAGGGGTGTCTATGTCTCTTGAGATTGAACGAAGGCCTCGATACTATATGTATAAGCAGAATGTACAGGATTTAACGGCGTACCAACTATCATTGAATCATTTAATGCCGCGACCGTACATATTTTATATGCGATCGTTTTGTTTATTAATAATGTAAAACACGAGTAAATAAAATATTTGCGCCAAGCACTCTATTTCAAATTAATTCAACCATACGTCCCTTCGTTTTGATAAATTGCTTATCAGTCCCAAAATTAACTAATTTCCATATTTGGTTAGAAAAATTGCGTTTTATTAATTAACCATTATTTGTAATTGTTTTTAATGCTGATGCAACAGAGCGCGGACGCGCGTATGCAAATGCTTGCGAAATGATGTCATTGGTAAAGAAAAAGACTATATAAAGGAGAAACAGGACGTTAGAGAAGAGGATCACATGAGAGACGTCACAGTCGTAACGAGAACTCACGCATGGCGGGAGAATGAGGAAATAAATAAATGATTTACAATAAAAGCGAGATCTATTTCGAAATTTCAAACGAAAAATCAAATTGCATTTCCCTTCTTTTATTTTCTTTACGGTCACATTCAAAATATAAATAAAATTGTATCGAAATTGTAAAGATGTAAATTCAGCTTTGTATATTTTAACAGAGCGCATATTCTGCAGCAGGCGAAGGATGGATGGCAAGCGATTGTATTAGCAGCAAGAGTAGCGTTTGAACGCTTATGCAAATTGGCAAATGTGCTCGGGCTTGCGTTTGAAGAAAAAGTAAAAATAGGACACCACGTGGTCGGGGAGAAACAAAGTCGGCGCCGAAGAAGATGGACGTGTAAAGTGAAGGCGAGAATGGGCTGGCTGTGACCAGTGAGCGGTCGGAAGAAAGAGTGCGGTTGAAAAAGGTGGGCGCTTTAAGCAATGGCTGTCTACGGCCGGCATGTAGTGGAGCAGAAGCGAGCGACTTTTAAGGTGGTGTCAAGACAGGAGAATAACGGTAATAAATGCTAGTGTTAAAAAAGAGAAAAATGCCGACCTGGATTTATATTTATTCTTGCTTGTCCCTCCGACGTAATATAATGCCTAGGACGGTCGAAAGAAATTAGATTGGACAAAAATATAAATACTGCAGCTGTATTTTTTTTAACGGGAAATTATGCTAGCAACACCATCTGCTCCTACTAAACAAAGTGATTACAAAGATAATTATTTTTAGTCGGTAGTAAATGACCAAGTCACTAAATCGCGGCGTGACTTTATTGCGAGAAACAAAATTCGGTGTAGTCATTAAAACTGTTTTACTATTAAATACGGGTGCTTTCAATAAGTTTCCAGACTTTTTTGTACAGGCATTTAAAATTGTCGTAAACTCTTGAAAATTCATTATGTTATTGCTACACATCTTATGAGATGATCGACCAATTTTAATGAGTTCAGGTTTAAATAAACAACTACAGCAGGAATTGGAATACACCCTATTAAATTCTTATTGTCACAGCTGGTGGATTTCAAAAATCCAATCTGGGCATGGGGCACTTTAGAAGAATGATATATACAATAAAATTCTGTTTTACACTTGGACAAAATGCAACAGAGACGTACGGGATGCTTCAAACTGCTTTTGGACCATTTTATATGAATCGAGCATCAATTATTGAGTGGCATAGGAGATTCAAGAAAGGCAGGGAGTTTGTGAGAGATGATGAGAGGTGTGGGAAGATTAAAGAAGTCAGAACACCAGAGTTGATTGGCCAAATAAAGAATTTCATGGATAAGAACCGTCGTGTGTCTATAGACACAATAAGTACACCGTTTGATGTCAGTGTGGAATTGTACACTCAATTATTCGCGAGAAACTGAAAACCAAGAAAAGTTTGTCGCCAGGGTGGTCAGAGAAGAGGCGAATATTTGACCAAAATGTGCATCCAGACAGTTTCTCACCCTCTATAGCCCAGACCTTGTTTCCTGTGACTTTTGGTTATTCCCTAAGCTCAAGGAAAACCTAAGAAGCTGTCGTTATGAGACAATTGAGGAGATGGAAAAGGCTGTGACGAGGGTCATTGACACACTCACGTAAGAGGACTTCCATGGGGTCTTCTAGAAGTTGATGGAACGGTACAATAAGAGCATTGCAGCCGGAGGAGATTACTTCGAAGAGGACAGGTGTTTCATGTGCGTACTATCAATAAATTGGCCATACGAAAAAAAGTCTGAAAACTTACTGAAGGGAGCTCGTATCATCAAATGATGAATCTTTTCGAGTTAAAATAGAAATGAGAAATACATATTTTTTAGTGAGAAAATATTTATACACGGATAATACGTTTTCGTGGTTACGGATTGTTGATGTAAACAGCGAAATGCCATGATCCGATACGGAAAACGAAACGAATCAAAATTGATTCCTGTGAGGTACCATTTTCTAGAATATTGAAGAATGTGCTCTTTTCGTTTTCCGATTCCTTCTCGTATCGGCGTTTCGCTTTATACAATAACAATTAACCTCGTCACAGGCTTTTCCATCTGCTCAATTGTCAAAACATGATATTTATTACTTAATCTATAGATGAAAGGTGTTTGAATGCTATGTCAATACAGTTTGTAGGAAACACCGTGAGCACGGGCTAGTAGATAAAGTAATAATGGCAATCTTAGAAGGAATTTTTAATAATTTTCAATTATTACGTTTACAAAGTGCAGTAACATAACCTTCAAACACAACTCCTTTCACGCTACGCACAATGCTTCAATCAAACTACAACATCCTTCTAATCTGTAGATATTTAAAGTGTTTCTCATTAAAATGTATATTTCTGAATAGATTTTAACGCGAAAAGATTCATTATCTATTCTGCTAATAAAATTCTATATGTTTATTTATTTATTTATTTATTAATGTGTGTATATATACCAATGAAACTTTCGAACACATGCACCGAACTGAAACAATTCTGTGAGATGTGAGCCCCTAGATTGTCCTTATCTATATATGGTTCGTAAAGAACAACGCCGCGTCACAGAAAGAAAACCCGAAATAAAGGTTTTTGGGCCGTTTCGTGCAAGTTACCTGCCCATGTCAACGGAATTTAGCACTGTCTGTATACAGTCACGGTAACATCTTTCGGCATACGGAGAGGACTTGTGGTGGCGCAATGCATAACGCGTCTGACTACGGATCAGAAGATTCCAGGTTCGAATCCTGGCAAGTTCGTAATAATTTTGATCATCATTTTATCTAACGTTTACTCATTATCCTTACCCTTACTTAGGGTATTTTTGTTTTTTTCATTGATTATATACATATAGAATTTCCCATACTCCGAGTTAACAAGGTAAGCGTTGATGGTAAGACGATGTTGGGTGTACTTGATGTTGAGTGTACTCGATTTTGTGTTTGACTCGGTTGTGTGTGCCGATGCTAGTGTAATAATATAAAGAATATTTTGTTTTAATATAATTTTTTAATGGCTACACGAAATTTTGTTTTCTTGCAAACAAAGTCACACCTCAATTTAATGCCTTTACTATGACCAGATAAAAATTGTGCAAATATATTTCACTTTGTTAGATCAGGATTAGTGATTTTGATTATAATTTGGATTATTCGAACTACTGTTCTCATTTTGAATGTGTTTCTTTAAAAGTTTCGATCGATGTAACCTCCAGCCTTCTCCGGATGTATATTGTCTGACTTTCTTTGGAACACGGAAATCTGTACAGAATTACGAACGAAACTCTTTATTTAATCAACGGTGTAGATTGTTTTCGTTCACTCACCCCTATTATAGCTTGTAATAAGGATTAATCTGGAAGAGTGTCATTTAGAAATGATTATTACTCAGCACTTTTAACTATTGCGCCATTGAAATTCCGGACAGATTGCAGATTTCATCAATACATACATAAAGAAGGTCAAAGGTTACGTTGGTCAAAACACCATGAGGATAAATTGGTGATGATAACAGTAGCTCAAATAATACAAATAATGGAAGCCTATGTCAGACTCAGTAATCTGTACGCAATTTCAAACGGAAGTTTTTATTTAATACACCGAGTGCAGGTAGCTCATTCTCGTTTCTTCAGCCATTACAAATTATTTTAGACTTCTAATCCAGTCATGGCTGACAAAATGATAGCAAGTTACTCATATGGATTAAATAAAGAGTTCCGTTGAAATTCTGTAATTCGACAAAACGATTCCCGAGTTCGACGTAAAAATCAAGGTTGACATCATCTAATTTCTTCTTTATCTGTCGATCAGCTCGTCCGTCACGCTTCAGTTTTGACTTCAATTTCGACTGTAAACATGTCGATTGAAAGATCTACCCTTTACAATTATATTATTTTATTATACCCTTTACAATTATTTACAATTTATTTTACCCTTTACAATTATATTATTTTATATTAAATGCGTCCAAGCATCGCTATTAGAGACGCTGTCCACTAGATTGTCTATCACGCATCTCCATCAAAAAAAGGGACGCCTATTCGTTTGTTCGTCACTTAAAAATGCGTAGATTAAAACCTTGTTTTCTTATTTTGTTGTTAAGCTGTATTCGGTATTAAATATTTTCCCGAACTAATTGAAAATATATTCTACATTTAGTTATAATTGTTTTATTCGATATTTAAAATTGGTTTCCAACACACGCGCCATCTTCCATGAAATCACTGATCATGTGTGATCATGGCATAGGATTAAACTTTCCAATCTTTCTCTCTACCCCCTCTTTCTCTCTTTCTTTCTTTCTGCCTCTCTCTCTTAATATATATATATATATATTATAAAACTGAATGTCTATGTGTGTGTGTGTGTGTGTGTGTGTGTGTGTGTGTGTCTGGTCACGAATAAGCTCCTATATTGTTGACTATTTAAAAAAACTGATTACATATAATGATAGAAGATGTATCCAGACACAGGAATGGGTATGTTTCATCTAGCAGAACGGTGGTTCATTAAAATTGTGGGGTCTGCGTACGCGCCTGGTCAACAAAGTATGGAAATTAAAAATTTAAAAATAAAAAAAAACGTTTACAATTGTTTTTGATATAGATGTACATAAGAATACTTTGATAAGTATGTTACAACTTAAATAGAGATGGTATAATAAAATTGTGGGGTCTGCGTTCGCGCCTGGCCTCCATAGAATGGAAATACGCACAAACTTTAATTAAGGACTTTTTATTTCTATCTGCGTAAGTATACTTTGATAATTATGTTTCAGTTTGAAGAAATATGGTATAATAAAATCATGGGGTGTTCGTTCGCACCTGTCCTCCATAGAATGGAAATATGTCACAAAGTTTTACAGTTTTTTTTATATAGATCCACAGAATATTGTGATAAGTGTTTCAGTGTGACCAGGTATGGAATAATAAATTATGGGGTTTATCTATTTTATTTTTACTTTCATCATATTTTGCTTTGGTTTTGATACCCCCGAATTCAAAGCTATCTCTTTACAACCCTTCCTTTTTATAACCTATCATACTTTCATAAATCAGAGTCCATTTTCTGTAGACTGTTTTTGAACCCAGTCACCTACGGGTACTTTTGCTAGTATATATATATATATATATATATATATATATATATATATATATATATATATGTATGTATGTGTGCGTGTGTGTGTGTGTGTATGTGTGTGTACATAAAGTTATGGACATTACATAGGGCCAAAGCAAAGCCGGGCTGAACTGCTTGTAAATCTATAAAAGTAAAATTGTCTGTTCTTGAACCCAGTCTACGACGGGTACTTTTGCTATTATATATATATATATATATATATATATATATATATATATATATATATATATATATATATATATAATTCACATACAGTACTGTTTCGTTGTGTCACAACTCATCAGTGCAGCAAGACTAGCACCTTTTCCTGGCCATGGATTGAACCTACAACTACCGCGTTGATAGTGGACATATATATATATATATATATATATATATATATATATATATATATATATATGATCTTGGCAGTTTTTCAACCTTTAAAACTATATTAAAAATTGTAGTCACAAGTCCTTCGTCGTTAAAATAAATTATCTTGTATATCAGTCAATCTCTTGCAATCACTGTATTAGTTGACTTTTAAGAATTAACAAGAGCCCTAATATTATTTCAGTGGTCATCGGTTGTTCACCATGACACACTATTTCAAGTATTGTGAAATTAAACAGTATCTTATAACTTTACATCTCAACAGTGTTGATGAACACTACCTCCATCACACACACACACACACACACACACACACACACACACACACACACACACACACACACACACACACATATATATTTATATTTATATATATATATATATATTCTGGATGTCAGATTTAGTTTTTTACTCCATATTAATTAATTTTCTAACCTATTTATGTTATACACACATACACATGCACACGTGCGTACACACACACCCTCTCTGTCACACACACATACATATATGTATGCATACACACATGCACATGTATATGTACATATGTATGATGAGAATAATGAAAATATTATTCCGATAAAATAGGGAAATAATAAGGAACAAACCAGAGGAAGTTTCGAAATATAGACGAAACATTGATGAACACATAACTCGGTTTGTACATGTATATGCATCTCTTTGCTTAAACATTTTGTCCAAAAAGTCGCTGTAGAGTTTCGAACTTAAATATATTCTTTATTCTTGAGGATATATTTCTGTAATTTGAACACAATCTGACTAAGACATTGCGAAATGTTTGAGAAATAAATGCAAAATTTAATCAATCCATGATAAATAATGTCTTTGAAATGTTGCCCATTTTCAGCTTCGCATATTTGTGCCCTTTCCGAAACACCATTCATGACAGATTGCAGAATCTCTGGATTGCAATTTAACTCCTTATTTCGTTCCTCATGTTTTCCTTAAAATGCAGGGTTTGGGTATTGACGTTTCGAGCTTAAGGAACAAAATACGGGAGTTAAATCGCAATCCAGAGATTCTGCAATCTTTTATGAATAATGCTTCGGAAAGCGCACAAATATGCGAAGCTGAAAATGGGCAACATTTAAAAGACATCATTTTTCATAGATAAAGATTGTTTGGAATTTTGCATGTTGTTTTAACGTTCCCAATATCTTAGTCAAATTGTGTTAAATTAAAGAAAGATATCGTAAAAAAAAGGGATCTATTTAAGTTCAAAACTCTTCAGTGACTTTTGTACATCCTGTATTTGTCTCTTTCTCTTTAGCTATCTCTTTCTTTCTTTCTTTGCATTAGGTTTGACTTTCTACCCCCTCATCTATCTCAGTCTCTTTCGTTCTCTCGCTTTTCCTTTTTCTCTCCCTTTCTATATATATATATATATATATATATATATATATATATATATATATATATATATATATATATATTTATATTTATATATATATATATTTTTGTGGTTCAAATTCTTCGACCAGCGGCAATCGTCACACTTCCTGCACTGGTAATTACGAAAGGGTGAAATACTAGTGTCTGTATATAAAGCAATTATTTATATATATATATATATATATATATATATATATATATATATATATATATTCTTTTATATATATATTCTTTTACTTCTTTCATTTATTTCTATCTATCTCTTTCGCTCATTCACTATCGTTTCCCTTTTCTACCTCACTTTCTATTTATATATTTTTATTTCTCCAGTCCATTCTCTGTACTTTCTGCCTATTTCTTTCTCAATTTCTCTCTCTTTCTTCCTTTCTTAATCCATATCGCTCTCTCAGTCTCTATCTCTTTTCCCCTTCCCTCTTTTTCTCTATTCGTCCACTAGTCTCTCTATCTCTTCCCCCGATCCACTTCTCCCAGCTTTTCTCATAATTAACAAATCAAACTATCACATTCACTCGCTTGACAAAAACAAGTTTACAATTAATAGCCAAATGGCTTCGTGTTTTCTTTATATATACATATACATCTATTCATTTTGAAAAAAAAAAAAAAAGAAAAAACGTTGCGTGAAAAACAATCAAATTCCTCCAGCAAAAAATAAATAATTATTAAAAGCATTTTAGTCGCAAAATGTAGCTGAACACTAAAATCAACATTGAAGTCCGTCATGTTTTTTACCAACATCGTTCTCTTACTTTCCGCCTTTCATCATTGCGGAATATTAATTCATTAATCTTTAAGATTTTTATCTCCTTTGACAAGTGTCTTGATGATCTATAATATTAATGCAAATGACTCAAATCAGGTCTAGTAGGTTCATCTTGGTAGTCCATTCCTGGTATAATTAACTCCATTTTGTTTCATCAGGGTATCAGTCTCGTCTTTGAGGGTTTCTGTTGAGGTTAACATCGGGTTTCCTATCGTGCTGACGGTCACACTTGCATCTGTTGTACTCGATTCCTCGGTTAAGACAATTTCCTGCAACGGTACAGTGCTCTCGTTAAAGGTCGAGCAGTTTCCACTACTTTCCGGAATATTCCTCGCTTTCTTGCCGCTGCTGATGCTAGTGCTAGAATGCATGGTCGTTGTTGTGTCCGTGGTAGTTGTGGTGTTGGAGTTGGAGGTGTTGCTATTTGTACTCATGCTTGAATGGCCCTTCATTTTGTCGCCCAAATTCAAAAGGAATCTAGTCAGTTGCATCTCTCGCGAGTTATCGTTGGCGCCGAGATTTCGTTTCCAAACGAGGACGGGTTGACGTTCGGAAGATTCACTACAACTTCTGCAACATTTCTGGTACGAAGTTTTCAGATCAGACTGCAAAAAAAAAAAAAGAAAAAGAAAAAAAAGGAAGAAACGATAAAATATTGGAATATAAACAAACATCAACATTTACAAAAAAATACACACAAAAAAAACCAAAAAAAAACCTTTTTTTTAATTACATTCATGGATTCCAGTTTTTCCTCACCATGTTAAGAAGAAATTAGCATATTCCTTTTTACCATATCATTACCATATTAAATTTTTTTTCACATGCTGGAATTTCTACGGGTGCGCATTATCGTAATAATCATCCAATTTTCCTAATATTAACACATATGTTTTATAAATAGTTACAAAAAATCACAGGGTAAATATTTAATTTCACACAAACTTTCAGTATTTTTAATAGGTATGTTTGCATTAATTACGGTTATAAAAACTACGGACTTCTACAGCTAAAAACATTACTGTTACGCATAGTGCCTTCCTTATACATCTTCGGCATTATGGTACATTACGACTTAAACATTCATTAAGCTGACATTACCTATAACTGTTTTAGTCTTAATTTTTTAAATGCTTTACTTTTGTGTGTTTGTGGAGGGATTTCTATCATTTCTTAAGTTTTATCCTGCCAATTATAGAATTTGCTTTCTGATTTAATTTTATTTTCTTAAATATAACTTTACTATAGCATGTATAATGTTTGACGTGTACGCGAAAGAAATGAACGTGAACGCTTGAAAAATAAATCAAGTTTAGTGCAAATATATGATAAAAATCGGAATTGGAATAAAATTATAAGTTCTAAACTATTTCAAAAATTGGTGCATGTTTATAAATGAATCTTTATAGGTGCATGTTTATAGGTGCATATTTATAGGTGCATATCCATAGGTGCATATTTATAGGTGTATGGTTACAGGTACCCTTCTATAGGTTCATGTTTATTGGTGCATGTTTATAAGTGAACATTTATAGGTGCATTTTATAGGTGCATATTTATAGGGCCATCCGTCTAGGTGTACATTCCTAGGCGCATGCTTATGGGTGCATATTCAGCAATGCATATTTACAGGTGCATATTTCTAACTGAATATTTATCTGTGTATATTTATATGTGCATATTTATAGGTCCATGTCTATAAGTACGTCTTTATAGGTGTATATTTATAAATGCCTACTTATAAATGCATATTTATATGTGCATATTAATATGTGCATGTTTATAGGTAAATATTTATAGGTGCAAATTATAGGTGAATATTATAGGCGTATATTATAGGTGCATATTTATAGTTGCATATTTATAGGTGTACTTTTATAGGTGCATCAATGTGCAACAAAAATATGTGTGTGTATCTGTGAGTGGGTGCGGTGCATATAATGTGCTTAATTGTATGTGTTTAATGCTCTTTTAGGCATCCGTTGTTGGAGCAGCATTCTTATCATCAAGTTTGCGAGTCGATGGCAGTGCGCCATTAATGAAAAGATTTCGGTGAAAAGCGATATTAAAACAGACAAAAATAGATAGCATCAACCAGATATATATATATATATATATATATATATATATATATATATATATAGATAGAAGTATATATATATATAGAAATGTTAATAAATAGATACAAAGATACATAAATAAAAAGTATACATAGAAAATAGTCTAAATGCCATTAAGTACCAACTAAAGTCTTACTTTTCAAAAATTGCATCTCGTTTTTTTTTTTTTTTGTTTTTTTTTACAGCAAAGCAAATCAATTTAATAACACGCCAAATTATTATAATTAAAATAAAATTTAAATATTCATAGAAGGAAGGCACATAATAGTTAACGAAGCCCAACACCCTCTCGATGTTAAAAATGGTTTTCTAAATAGTAACATTATTATTAGAAATTCGTTCGTAACAAGGGGGGGGGGGCGTTGTTAATATTTTGTTCTTACATCGTTTTGTCATTTTACCTGCCAATCGTCGACTATTTTCAACTGTTTATGAAAACTTTCAAGTAGCATGTTTTATACTAAAGACAAACTGATATAATTTGGTTTTGTTTAAAATCAAAATAAATCTTTTGTTGTGATTCAATTTGCAATACATTAAAAGGAAAATATTTGAGGAAAAAATATACCCCGAAATTACTCGGAGATTCATGTAATAATTTTAAAATTAACGAAAAAGAAAAAAACAATAACAAAAAATATCTAATTAAATATTTATAAGAGGTATTCGAGCCCGTTTTGAACGGATATCACATTTGGTTATGGATATATTGGATAATAAATACTTGTTGGCGAAAATTTAAAATGTGACATTCGTTCAAAACAGATTCGAATACCCACCAAAATCAATATTTTAAAGGTAACTTGGTACTCTATCGCATTTTGACCAAAAGTGTAGATAAAAAGATAGAGAAATAACACGTATACAGAAACAGATAGATAGAAGTATAGCTGTATAAAATATAGATAGATAGACAAATAGATAGATAAAAGTCTAGATAAAAAGCATGCATGGATGGAAGGATAAAATTTATACAGAGAGTCATAGAAAGATAGATTTACAAAAATAGATAGACAAGTACAAAGATAGATAAAAAATATATAATAATCATAGATGAATACGAAGATAGACAGATAAAATATACAGTATACAAGATAAATAGAAAATATATATAGATAAAAATACAGATACATAAAAAGATGAGTAGATAAAAAGTATAGATAGATAAAAATATAGAGAGATAAAAATATATAGAGAGACTAATCGGTAGAAAGATGAATACATAAAAATATATATAGAGAAAGATAGAAATGAAAAGTATGGATAAATTTATAAATAGAAAGATAGGTAAATATATAGATAGATAAACTGAAAGAGCGATGGGTGTATAGATAAGTAATTAGATAGAAACCAGATAAATAAAAAAAAAGTATAGATAAAAAGAAAGAGAGATAAACTGTATAAAGTGATAAATAGACAGAAAGGTAGATATATAAAAATCTAGATAGATAGAAGCATGCTCGCCGCGGAGTCAGCCGCCATAAGTCTAACACAAGTGGGAAAAACTTAATAGAAACAAGAAATCGATGCGTAAGTGAAGTTTCTGAATGGGCCGAAGCATATATTGAAACACATGTTCTCACAAAGAAATTATATAGCAAGCCCTACTCTCCTCAATGGTTCACTACAATCTGGGAAGTTGCCATCGTGCACTGCTAAAAAACCTGCCGTGAATGCAGTCGTCATAATCTCAAGTAAGTACAAATGTACAGAAGCTAGAAGTCATTGCAACTGCAGACAATAGAATGTACACTGAAATAACCAGAAAACGCATTGAGTCGCAGAAACTAGGAAATTGTGAATTTTTTAGAAATTTATAATAGCCCAGTGTATAGTGGACAGTCAATACTTCTCCCACTATCCAATATAATGATAAGGTTGAACTGCTTGTTCGGTTGTTCACTCCCAACTCCACCTTAGACCCAACAAATTATCCCTTCTCAAATTTTCCTTTGCGAACAGAAGCCACACTCTATTCCATGTCCCTGATGACAAAAATCACCCAGACGTGTTGGTTTCATCTCATCCATGTTATAGTAATAAATAAGTGCTCTGCTGAGGTAGCCCCTGTCTTCTCCAAATTTTACAACAGATTCTTTGTCGTGCCTTGCTTCTCATTATAGCTGGAAAATTGTCTATTGTAGCAGTATTCAAGATGAAAGGATTAATCCGCTGAATTATCGCCCATTACTACACTCCTCTTTTTTGAGTCACTAATCAATCAAGTGCTAGTTCACCACCTCGTAAGTGCTAAACTTCTTTCTAATTTTTAAATTTTTAAAAAATTTTAAATTTTTTATTTCCATACTTTGTGGACCAGACGCGTACGCAGACCCCACAATTTTAATGAATCATCATTATGCCAGATCAAACATACCCATTCCTGTGTCTCGATACATCTTCTATCATTATATGTGATCAGTTTTCTATAATAGTCAACCATATAGGAGCCTATTCGTGACCAGACACACACACACGGACGTTCAGCTTTATATATATATATATATATATATATATATATATATATATATATATATATATATATATATATATATATATATATTGCAAAGTTTTGTTGAAAATTTAAAAACTCACGTTTTCTTCTTTATAACCTTCGTTTATTTCCTGGATTTTTCCATTACAGCTGTTTCATTAGTGGGTAGGCAATTTTACGATTTATGTTTTCGTAAAAATATCCTGTCCCCACCAACTTCTTAAGATGTATATCCATTAGATTTTTACAACAAATATATATATATATATATATATATATATATATATATATATATATATATATATATATATATATTAGCTGGATGCTTAGCGTTGCTCAATCGTACAGTAGTCATACAACACGCTTAAACATGATATTTCAATTTATGCAGATGGCTTAATATTGTTGTAGAAGCAACCCTCTATTGAATATTGTATATTATGAAAAATACTTTTGTCGGTGGACTAATTCGCAAAATAAATAAATAAATAAATAAAACAAATAATAATGATCAGATCGTTCATCAAATTCTATCTGTGTTTGTTTACATTATCACGTCAGCTGATGTTTGGGCTTGACGCTAAATACTTTGAAAAAGTCACTCGTGATTAATGTTTAGTTTTAAAATATATAAACGAAGAAATAATTTACGGCGATTGTAAACGGCATCTTTTCTTTTAACGTAAATTGAACTCATTAATAAGAAAAAATAAAAATAAAATGGTAAAGTACATCCAGGCTTGTAACAGGGGATCATTAGATCTGTAGTCGAATACATACCACCGAGCTATACTTCCGAAGAAGAAATGATTTGCTAAGATTTTATTATCTCCCTTGCCGGAGTAGCGTAAAATATACTCCCATAAATTTTTTTTCTTTTTTTATCTATAAGAAATATAGACTATTTTTAACATCGGATTTTTTCGATTTTCGATACTTATCTGACGAATTTCAATAATAACAAACACATCTATAAGAACATTGCCAGACATGTAAATTACATTTGTGTGAAATTTGCAAAAGATATGCTCAGCTGTAGCAGAACCTATGAGGAAGGGACTCACCCACACAAAGTGACACACACACACACACACACACACACACACACACACACACACACACACACACACACACATATAAAATAAATAAAAAAATGTATATATGTAAAAATATTTTTAACCTTTATATATCTAATTTTAAATAAGAATGTAAATATACTAAATACTAATCATAGTGGGGGTGATAAGTAGTTAAATGGATTGATCCTAATCTTATAAATACAAGACTGATAAATTAAAAAATTAAAAAATGTATCCATTTTAAATGTGGAAATTGGTGAATCGCACGGGTAAGAAATTCATTTTTATAGTATGAAAAGGTTAGTAATTGCAATTAAGAATAGGAAATTAGATCAAATGTTTGTAACATGTCTTCCTCCTAAGATTAAGAGTGGTGGTGTTTGATCAACACTCCTGGGGAGCCATGATGTAATATTCTGTTTTGTTTTTAAATCCCCGAAACAGTGTTTCATGGTAAACAACTGATGATCCCTTGAAAAATAAATTATTGGTATTATAGTAAATTCGAGAGCGAGTTGATGCAGTGATTGCAGGTGATTAAATGACTTACTGACTAGATGGTTTTCTAACGAATGATCAAATTTTTTTTTTGTATAGATTTAAAGGTTAAAAACTTCAAAGACTATATATATATATATATATATATATATATATATATATATATATATATTTATGTTCCCCTAGGGCTTACCACCCAAGGAGGTCGGAGATGTCTCGACAGGGTCAAGCCGTTGTCATTAGTAATATAGAAGTAGGAACTCCTTTCGAAGTGGCAAATGGAACTTCTTCGGCCGAAAATAATTTTAAGGTTGCTCTTTGTGGAGCTTCCTTATGTAAAACTTGTAATATTCTTATAACATCTAAAGAATATAAGTCAAATGTGACTAATAAAATTTATTCTGTTATAAATCATTCTAAAGAAGATTTGTCATGTAGGTACCAAAATTTGGTCTACCTGTTCTCCTGTAAAAACTGTAATTTACAATACGTAGGGGAAACTGTAATGACTCTAAATAAACGCATGAATTTGCATAGGACTAGCACTAAAGGATGTATTCATGTTGTTAAACATTTTAAAGAAACCTGTAGTCAGTCGACTTTTTTCGTACAAATAATTGAAAAACTTAAAAGTAATGGATATAATAGTCTAGGTAATGTAGATAACGATATCCTAAGGATGCGTCAGGATAAGGAAGACGATATAATTAAAAAATGCGAGTAATTTACCCATATGGGTTGAATAAAGTTAAAAAAAAATAACTTACAAGATTCTGAAATTATAGGTAGATTATATCCAGCTTTGCCTCGCTACGGTATTAGAGATAGAACTCATGTTAATAGAAATAATAGAAAATCAGTTATTTCATGCGAGGATTTTTTTTAGTAAAATTAAAGATATTATTATTAATAAAATTTATGAGTCGTTCAATTATATAAGTAAATTGCTTAATTTAACAAAAAAGAAAGTTTTGCAGGAAATAGCATCTAAAATATTATTGCAACCGGATACGATAGAAGGCCTATTTTATTAATCGATACTAAATTATATAAGCTACAAGTGAACGATATAAAAAAGAAACCTAAAAATGTGTGTGTAGTTTTGTATGAAAATAAAGGTTTTGATTATGTAAATTTACCTAAAATATTTAATAAACAAAAAACTATACAATTACTACCTAATGAGTTACAGAAAAAAGATCAAAAACCAATAGTTACATATAAACTAGGGCCAACAATACGCAATAAGATTTTTAATTATAAGAAAACGGTAGAACATATACATATAAATGATAATATTATGAATATTCCAGAATATGAATGTAATTCCTCTCCTTTCTGTAATAATGAGATAGAACATGTAATTACAGGAGATTCAAAGATAGTAAATAATCCTAAATTAAGAAAACTACTTAGTAAGGGTCCGAATTATAGAGAACCTAAATGCCTAAATTACACTAAATGCGTTAAAGAAGTAACTAAAGCACTAGAAGGTTTTATTATGTCTATGGTAAATAAATATAAATTAGCACAGTCTACGTTTGATGCATGGAAAAATAGTATACTTGAATGCGTAAATGAAAAGGTTAAACATATAAAAAAATTTAAACTCCCTAGAAAAACAAATCCTCTTTTAAAAAATTCAGAAATACGGGAGGAACTTAAAATACTTCAAGAAAAGTTTGTAATAGTTCCGATTAATAAAGCGGCAAAAAATATAGCTTTTATATGTAAAAAATATTATATACAACGTTTATTGATAGAAGTAGGACTTATAGGAAATGTTTCGGATGCTTATAAAGTAAGTAATAGTAATTTAGATAGCATTATTTTGAATAATAGTATTATTAGTGAAAAAGTAGGATTAAAGTTAGAAGAAAAAAACAAAAATCTTCCATGTATGTATTGGATACCTAAAATGCTTAAAAATCCAGTTGGTGCTAGATTTATTGTAGGTTCAAAGACGTGCATCACTAAACCTTTAAGTAAAGCTATATCTAAAATATTTAAATTAATTATAAATCAAATAAATTATTTTTACCTGAAAAGTAAATTCTATAGTAATATAAATCTATTTTGGGTAGTAAATAATTCCCAACCAGTGAAAGAAAAATTAGATAAAATAAATTCCAGAATAAAAGCAAAATCTATAACTACTTATGATTTTAGTACGTTATATACTAAAATTCCGCACGAAAAACTTATAAAAGAATTAAATGATACTGTAGATTTGGCTTTTGAAGGTGGAAAAGGTAAATATATAGACTTTTAAAACTCTAAAGCTTTCTGGTGTAAAAATAAAAATATCAAAACTAGTGTTTCTAAAGGTATCTTAAAAATACTTGTAAGTCATCTTATTAAAGAATGCTATTTTCAAATAGGAAATAAAATATTACTCCAAACGATAGGTATCCCAATGGGATTGGATCCTGCACCATTTTGGGCAAATTTGTATTTACATAGACTCGTGTATATATATATATATATGTCATCACTATTAAAAACAGATATATCTAAAACATATAACTTTCATGGATGTAGGAGTTTTATAGATGACCTTATATGTATAAACGATAATGATGAATTCGAAAAAAAAATAAACATCTTATATATCCAAACGAATTAAAATCGAATTGTGAACATAGAGGACAACAGGCTACATTTCTGGATTTAGATATAAAAATTGAGGATGGGATTTTTCTTTATAAAATATTTGATAAAAGAAACCCCTTCCCCTTTAAAATAATACGTATGCCGCATAATGATAGCACCTGCCCTGTTTTTGTGTTTTATGGAACCATTATGTCAGAGTTTTTTTTATCCATTTTAAATGTGGAAATTGGTGAATCGCACAGGAAAGAAATTCATTTTTATAGTATGAAAAGGTTAGTAATTGCAATTAAGAATAGGAAATTGGATAAAATGTTTGTAACATGTCTTCTTCCTAAGATTAAGGGTGGTGGTGTTTGATCAACACTGCTGGAGAGCCATGATGTAATATTCTGTTTTGTTTTTAAATCCCCGAAACAGTGTTTCATGGTAAACAACTGATGATCCCTTGAAAAATAAATTATTAGTATTATAGTAAATTCGAGAGCGAGTTGATGCAGTGATTGCAGGTGATTAAATGACTTACTGACTAGATGGTTTTCTAACGAATGATAAAATTTTTTTTTTGTATAGTTTTAAAGGTTAAAAACTCTAAAGACTATATATATATATATATATATATATATATGTGTGTGTGTGTGTGTGTAAGCCGTTGATACGATTCGGTAACCGAAACATGTGTAACTAAACAAATAAAACGGTAATAAAAATATATTTGCTATGCAATAGTATTGAGCACTTTCTGCAGGTTTTTAATAATTAAAAATTTATATATATATATATATATATATGTAAGCCGATACATGAAATATTATATCAATTTCCAAAATTTCATGTTGATGCATTAAATCTATATATCTATAAAAGTGAAATTGTGTGTGTGTGTACATTTCCCTACCAAACTACTCTGTCAATTTTCAATATAGACTCGAGATAAGACATAAGGGGTATGGAGATTTAGGGAAATGTTTTTAATCGATTTTCTGTATTAGTGGTAGTGGATATCCTCTTTAGAGACTGAATGAACTACAAATAACACTGCGGAAAAGAGGATATCCACTACCACTAATACACAAAGGTATTTAACTGGCTGAAAAAATTCCAATAGACCAACTAAGAATCCCAAAAGAACACAACAAAGAACAAATTTTAGCATACGTCTCTACACACAACACAAAAAACCCAGAACTATTCACACAGATAACAAAAACCCTTATCCTCTCAATCAGAACGACAAACTAAACAACATACTTAAAACAACAAAAATAATAAAAAGCAAACGCTAACCCAAAAACTTAAAACACATCCTAACTTCCTCCAAACTCGTCCCATATACTACAAAAGGGATTACAAAATTCAACAAACCGCGATGTGGAGTATGTGACATAATAATAGAAGGTAACACATGCACATTCAAAAACACAGCACAAACGTTCAAAATAAAAAAGGATCTAAATTGCACCTCCAGAAATGTAGTATATGCACTAAGATGCACAACATGCAACAAATCCTACATAGGCGCCACCAAAAATTTCAGCAATAGAGTGGCCTTACATAAGAGCAACATCAAAATTGCAGATAACAGACACCTCTATGTTTCAAAACACGTACACACATGCAGTGGAAACAGCTTCAAAATAATGCCAATCTTCCAAACAGACAATTATTTTTATTTACTTACACAGGAAAAAAACTTCATCACCAGATTCACTCCTGAACTGAACAGAGCCTAATATCATCACACAAAAACATGAAATGCAAGGTACACTCGCATGCACATCCATACACATACACATATACACACCCACGCATAAATCATAACCGACACATTAAAACACACACACGTGCGTGCATACAACCACGCACAGATATAACACCCCTATCTCTAATACAACACACTGAACAATACCAACCCTACTTAACCTCGAAACCAACAGCACTAGGAAACACCTATAACCATAGTATAATATCTGTTCCAACACCTCGCTCCCTCCTCAGTCAGTGGAGGAGAACCCCTCACGACTGAAACAACTATCATCCCTTCTATCATCCCCCTCCCATACCTATACCCCCTCCAATTGCCCCCCCCTCTGGGGAACAAAATCTTCCTCTCACTAGGAACCGATCCTGGGTCTGGCCATAGCCACATGGGGAGACAAATAAATAGAAACATTAAAAAATCCCCTATACATATTTTAAATACACCCCTCTTTCTAAACAAGCATAATATAAAGAATACTCGAAAAGACTAAAACGAAAAATCACAATACTAAAATCCAATAATCCAAAAAATAAATATCCAAATAGAATGAAAGCACCCCTACCCTTATTTCAGAAGAGCTGGTCCCCCCTCCTCACACATACACATTAGTAACGACCTCAGATCACAGTCACCTTCCTAGGAAGCAAATAACCTCATAATACTATAAAACAGTATACATATTCTCAAACCAATAAAAGCAAACACGCACACGCACACACACGCAGGCACACACGCACACAAACACACACACACACTCACACCCTACCCCACACTAAAAGTAAAAGAAAAAGCACTAGCAGAAAGAGAGAGTGACTACAGCCAGGTCAGCGGCCCCGACAAGCCCAACAAAAGAGTAATAAAAATTGAACATGCCAATGTATAATAAACACTTACAAGCCCCCACCCCTTGGAAACACTTCGAATGAACTACGAAAATTGCCATTTTTACATCTCCAACACATTTGAAAATAATTTCTGACGAGGACGCTTCACAGAACGTCTGAAACGCGCGTAAAAACGATTTCAATGACTTAAAAACATTACTACAATGATCCAAACATAATTCTCAATGAAAAACCAAGACACGTAATAATAAAATAATGTTAAAAAAAATACACATTGTTGGTAACTACTCCCTTATTTAAATATACATCTTTCTTTCGTTGGAATTTATTACCCCATTATATATATATATATATATATATATATATATATATATATATAATTATTTTTTTTTTACTATAATAATTAAATACCTACAGACACTAGTGTTTCATCCTTTCGGGATTCTTCAGTGCAGGGTGTCACGATTACTACCAGTCGAACGATTCGAACCCCGCGACACGAGACATCTCTGGCTCGATTAACGGAGGCCGTATCCATTCGGCTACTATTAACCGTGTGAAATAGCGTTGAATTTTAAACATTTTAATTTAAATGTTCATTACGTCAGACAGACAGTGATCAAATCGTTATACGATGATCTACGCATAAGAGCTAAATTGACCGACTTTTAATTCAACTGAAAGTGCTCAACGATAAGAAACGAATTTCTTAAAGGGGCTGTCATAATTATTTTTTTTACTATAATAATTAAATACCTACAGACACTAGTGTTTCATCCTTTCGGGATTCTTCAGTGCAGGGTGTCACGATTACTACCAGTCGAACGATTCGAACCCCGCGACACGAGACATCTCTGGCTCGATTAGCGGAGGCCGTATATATATATATATATATATATATATATATATATATATATATATATATATATATATATATATATATATATATATATATATATATATATAAAGTTATGAACAGTACATAGGGCCCGAGCAAAGCCGGGCTGAACTTCTATTAATTTATATATATATATATATATATATATATATATATATATATATATATATATAATTATTTTTTACTATAATAATTAATTACCTACAGACACTAGTGTTTCATCCTTTCGGGATCTTCAGTGCAGGTTGTCACGATTAATAACAGTCGAACGATTTGAACCCCACAACATGATACATCTCTGGCTCGATTAGCGAAGTCCTAATCCGTTCGGCTACCATTAACCGCGTGAAATAACGTTGAAGTTAAACATCTTAATTTCAAATGTTCATTTACGTCAGTCAGAGAGTGATCTAATCGTTATACGATGATCTATGCATAAGAGCTAAATTGACCGACTTTAATTCAACTGAAAGTGCTCAACGATAAGAAACGAATTTCTTAAAGGGGTTGTCGTATATATATATATATATGTCATATATATGTCATATATATGTGTGTTTATATATATATATATATATATAAAGTCATCCACATATGGTCTGTTTTCCGTATCACAGCTCATCAGTGCAGCTAGACTAGCACACAAGGATTGAACCTACAACCACCTAATTGACAGTCGGTAGTTTTTATATAGACACTTGCTTGCTCTCTGTCTCTGTCTGTCCGTCTGTCTGTCTCTCTCTCTATATATATATATAGAGAGAGAGAGAGAGAGAGGGAAAGAGACAGACAGACAGACAGACAGACAGACAAAGGTGTATCCATAGGTTTATTTCTTCAGAAAACCCTGCGGATTTTTTTTGAAGAGCAAAAGGTCGGAAGATGAAGATGAGATGATTATGCGGGTGGAAGACAGATGTAGAATCGGTGGAAATGTAATTTCAAACGAATAATTTACGAGCAAAATGAAGATGGGAGTCAAGTAGAAACGAACTTGTTGAAATGAAATAACATTTAATTTGTTAAGCAGCTTCCATATCTAGTCAGCTCGTTCTTGGTGGTGAGTGCGTGGTTAGACGCATGGCTATGACAGCGGACAACGAAAAAGGAAATTCAAATCCTATCGTTATGTACGAATACACAGGGAAAGTTATCTGTCAATCTCCTCCAGGCCTATTGCAACTTGTGTTCAAGCAATCAATCAATCGATCTTTGCAATCTAGAAAATTATTATTTTACTCGAAATCTAGTGGAAAAACTTTTGTGTTGCTTATGAAACATTTCTTACATAAAAGACCTTGCTAGTTTTTCTCCACTCTATTATTAGCACTATAGAAGTTGCACGACTGAGCTCCAATCTTCGGTTATACGTCTAAGACATTTACAGCAAGAACTCGTTTCCTACTGCAATGATAAAAAAACTCACCCGTTTTCCTCTGTATTCCTAACGTCAGGCGAAATTTCCTTGACTATACTTCACAGGGACTTCTCGCTCCTATTACATCGGGACTGCTTCTCTGTAGATTATAGCATAGTCGTTTTCTAATACAGTGTCCACAAATTCTTGTCATAAATTGTCACGCATAAGTATTCAAACTTTGTCCACTCCATCAATGATTTAAAGCCTCTCATAATAGTCTTCATATTTCATACAATCTCATTAACCCTAATCTTCGAGTGGCTTTTGTACTTAATAAGTCGTGATCATTTTTTTAAAAGACAAACTTTCAAAAATAGATATATTAAATAATTGATTGTTTTTAAGTTGCTGCATAGGATTAGGTTTTGTTTGGTTGTTGTGTTTAAAGTTATATCGTTTTAAACGTTGTGAGATTAATATCCAAGATGAAAGCAGTTCAACTTCAATAATACATTTTATCGGTGTCAAATATTGATTATGAACCTTGGTTTACATGAAATGCAGTCATAGATTATTAACTGTAGGGAAAATTGTAACTTACCTGAATAGTGTGTGTGTGTGTGTGTGTGTGTGTGTGTGTGTGTAGGGTTTAGTCGCTTGACAAAAAAAAAAGAAAGAAATGGCGACTCACAGTTACTTTTGTAATTGGTGATCACACGTGAGTAATGCAGACTCTCGCTGGTTCTATGCAAATGCGACTATACAAGACGCATAAAAAAACAACAACAAAAAAAAACTGGATAGAAACAGGCTGTCGAGTTGGAAGAAAACGTACTATGGAGACGAACACGTGCAATAGTTTGTTTAAGTGAATTAGAAAAACTGTGGGCGGAAAAGATCGCACAACTTCATTGAAACTAACTTCCAAACTAGAATAATATTTCCTTTGAAAAAATTCCAAAGATTCAACTAAATATCCCAAACCTGACCCAACTTTGTGATGGTATCTTCCGGCATGGTTATGATCATGGGGACTTAACCATTCAATAACAATGAACTTCTTTACATTATAAAAATCCCGAGTCAATACGCCCGAGCGAAAATATCGCAACCTAACGCAAATCAACAGACTGTCTAACTCAACAGTTCGCAAATGTCGACAACGTTTCTTTGTATTCACTTTCTTGTACAATATATTCTTTTTGCCTAACCCTGTTGTTTTGGTCTTCTTTTATGACTATTATCTAGGGATACAACAACTGGTGACGAGGTATCCGAAGCAAAAAAACGTGGTATTGAAAGGACCCTCCTAAACAACATCGACTTACGAAGATATATTCGAACAAACAAAATACTGTTCAAAAACACTATCAACGTTTCATTCAGAGAATCGGTACCGTAGAACCCGGAAGATTAAACGTTTTAGTGATTAGGAAGCAATTCTGAGAATCGAACTCTCCATTCGCAGCACCAACTTTAAAAATTGCAACAACTCTCAGTTCGCCGCATCAAATAAAAAAGATGAAATTGTTCAACGGAAAATATGTTATAAATTAAAAGCATCCGTAATTTGATATTTTTGACTTTTCGGACTTTTGTCTTTTTCTTATATGTGTCTTTTTCTTATATGTGTCTTTTTCTTAGATGTGTCTTTTTCTTATATGTGTCTTTTTCTCCAAGAAAAACAGTAAATGTGACAAAAAAAAACAAAACAAAAAAACAAACGTGTTTGAACTTTTTTGCTAAGAAAAAAATGTGAACTTTAAAGAGTTGAAAGATAGAGAGCGAGAGAAAGAACGAGAGAGGGAAGGAAGGAGGAAGGGAGGGGGTGTAATTTTTGTTTTTTTCGTACCGTTGTATCGTTGCTTCATTTAAGAAAATTAATGACGAATTTGAAAGACTTTTATATCCAGCATCCTATCGAAAGTTAATTTAATTAGATGGGCAAAATTTACCGTATATGTCTAAAAGAAGTTAAAAGAAGTAAAAAAAAAAAAATCCGTATTTGCACTGACTTCGGCACAGATTTGAACTCAGTACTAAAAGAATAGCAGTGCACACTTCCTTGGCCAGAAGAAGTTTTCACTAAGTTCAACTGGTGAAAGATCTTCTCTAAAGTCGATCTGAGTTATGCATACCTTCAAATTCCAGTCGAGGAAAATAACTTGAAGTTGCTTTGTATTGATTCCCATAAGAGGTTATTTAAATTCAAAAGATTAGCTTTTAGAGTTAAGATAGCGCCCGCCGTTTTTCAAGAAATTATGGATACTATATTGGGCAGTTATGATTTTGGAATAGCATACTTGGGCGATATTGCCATAAGGGAGACCAGAGGACAACATCGAGATCATTCCTAAAATGGATTCTCTCGAATAGAGGATTTGAGTTTAAAAATAAAAGGATAGTGTGATTTCTTCATGGAGGAAATAAAATACTTTGGACACAGCATCGACCAAAACATTTAAAGATCAGACCCGAGGAGGACCAGAGCTATAAATGATATACTAGTACTCTAAAATATTATAGAGTTTTGGGGGTTCGCGAACTATTAATAGACAGTAGTCATTCACAATATGCACGAACCACGGGTCACACTGAACGAGCTAATAAAAAAAATGGACATGGGCAATTAAATGCCAGGCGTCAGTCGATAAAAAAATAATTAAAAACTCACTGATGTCAGATCTTTTTCTTACGCATTATGGCCCATAGTTGGATACAATAGTTGTTAGCGATACGAGCTAATACGGAATAGGGGTCTTTATTTTACATAAAATGCCGGGCGGAAGTAAAAACTCGATTGCACACACGTCAAAATCTCTGCTTCCTGTAGAAAAACACTATTTACATATCGAGAAAGAAGCGCTTGCAATAATCTTCGCAGCTACAAAGTTCCTCCGATATATTCACGGACAATTCTTTATACTTTGAACCTACTGTAAATCTCTATTGACCATCTTTGTGTCGAAGAAAGAGTTACTAGTCTTCACAGCAAACAAACTGCTGAGAGGAAATACTTCTGTTGAATTACAATTTCAAGTTAGATAATTTTTCTTCCAAGCAGATCAGTCATGCGGAGGGACTTTCAAGGTCGATTCCAAAATAGAGTGAACTTATTGAAGACTCGATAGTGAAATTAAAACCATGATGCGCAATAATATCAGAAACTTTCCAGTCACACTTCATGAAGTTAAACGTTAAGCACAAAAAGATTAATTACTTAGTTCTACATAACAGAAAATCACAAATAAAGGCCAGCAAATATAGGGCATTTTTTCTATGTGTGTCAACGCACATGGAAAAACTGTCCTATATTTGATACTTCTAATATATTCTACTATACAGCGAGAGGATTGTCATAAAAACGCATTATAAAAATGGATAATAAAAGATTTTCATATGGGTCACCTAGGAATAAACATAAGCAAGAACCTCATATGTAGTTACGTATATTGGCCGATGATGGACAAAAGCATCAAAAACACGGTCGAATCATGCAAATATTGTACTTTGATGGTAAAGACATCCTGAATAACTTTTAAGCCATGGACCAAAACAGACCAACTCTGGTTTAGAATTCATATAGATTTCACATAGCCACTTGGTGATTGGTATTACTTAATTGTGGTTGAAAGCTACACAAAATGGCCAGAAGTGTTCAGATATAAGAGACCCACTATAGAGGTAGTTATTAATTTCTATCATGAATCATTTGCCTGGTTTGGAGTGATATACTGCTTAGTAAGTGACAACGAGGTTCAATTTGTGTCCATGGACTTCAAGTAGTTCTTTGAGACTTTATAAATTTATTATGTCACGACTACATAGTACTATCCACAATCAGATGGCCAAGCGGAACTCTTCATTGACACTTTAAAATGAGTAACCAAGAAAGCAGGCGGCAAAAAGTTACAAAAACTATATATTTTTCTGGAAACTGGGCACAATAAACAAAATCGAAAATATATTGTACATCAGTCAAGATTTTAAATACATGAATGAAAGACACGGTAATCAAATAAGAAAGTGTCCGTTTGATAATCCAAACTAAGCACTTAACGAAAATGATGTCATTGTGACGGCATAGGACACTTTCGACATTAAACCCCCCAAACCAGCTCAAAAACGCCGCCTATCGGGAAGGAAAATGACGTTCTACGGATCTTTTAACTATCGATCGAAAGAGGAAAAAGTACCTCTTACGGAATAAAAGCTGCGAAAGGATTCTTATGAGGTCTTATCCATTCATTTTTCTAACAATTCTTCTAATAATGGACTCTTCTAACCATTATAAAACTCATAGATTTAATACTCTTGTGGGAAAATACCGCAGCCTAATGCGTGAGTAGATATTGTCATCAAATCTGTTGCCAAGGCCGCTGGAAAAATGGTGGGATCTTTCTATCGATCCGGTAGATATCTCACTGCTGATGCTATTCTCTATCTATATAAGAGCCAGGTACGTCCAAGGATGGAATACTGTTGCCACATCTGGACAGGAGCTGCTAGAAAGGACTTGTCCTGCCTTGATAGAGTTCAAAATAGACTTCGTAGCCTCGTAGGAGATGTCCTTTTCTCCTCCTTGCAACCTCTATCTCACAGAAGAGATGTTGCGAGTTTGTCTCTGATGTATCGTTATTTTCATGGAAGTGTTCAACTGAGCTTCAATCTCTGGTCCCCCCCTCGCCAAACTTTCACAAGAAACACTCGTCTAGCTGTAAACACTATCAATAATTTCCCCCACTCTTTATCTGTGCCTAAACCTAAACGTAGATTCCATGAACAAAGCTTCTTTCTTAGAACTGCACGCCTGTGGAATTGTCTTCCGTTTTCCTGCTTTCCGGCTGACTACAATATGGTTGTGTTCAAGTCTAAAGTAAATAAGTTCTTGATGAGCCGTTCCATATAAGTTATCAAATTTACCAAATTTTCATTACTAATGATTACTATATTGTCCAATTTCTACTGTACACTCTTTAACCCTTATCCTTGAGTGGCCTCTGGGCCTTGATAATGTGGTGATGCCTATGTAAAAAAAAACCCCAAAAAACCCCAAAAAAACCCCTCAAAAGTCGGTAAATACCGATCACATTTCTTTGTATTCACTTTCTTACATAATATATTCTTTTCTAATTAACACTGTTGTTCAAGTCTTCTTTTATGACATTTCCCCCCGGGACAAAACAGTTTTTTAAGGAGCCAGAAAAGTCGACACAGAGACTGCTACATACGATAAAGTCAAAATACCCCCCCCAAAAAAAATGTAGAACAACAAAGTAGTAAGCCTAAGTCTAATTATATGAAAAATATTTTTCAAAAAAGTTTTCAAATAAACCTTTGCTTTTGCGGCAAAAAACATGTAAATAACTGCGAAAGAAAAAATATTCAGTTTCAATAAAAACAGTTTTTATCAAGAAAATATTCAAGCAAATAATCTTTTCTCTATGTACGACGAGAAAACTTACAAATAAATATTTTTACGACTAAAACATGAAAATAAAAATGATTTTTTTTTATTTCAAAGACAGTTACCGGTTTAAACAAATATGTTTCTTTCCTGTAAATCCTATCGTTGTGAGAGAGATTTTCTTTTTCTATTAATATGTGTCTGTTCAATAAATCTTTTGACATGCTATAACCCATTTGTGATTAAAAAATTCTTGTTGCAATAACTTCCAAAATTTCATTGAAAGCTGTCGTCTGCTGACAGTAATTGCTTAATCGCAATTGCGCGTACAGCCTGTTAGATGATACGACACGAAATTGGGTCAAATTCTGAATATGTACGAATCTGTATTTTTAGATTAATCGGACAATTGTTTTCATCTTGATTGTTATCTGCACAACATTTCGGTCGATGTAACCCCCGACATTTATCAGGTGTTTAACTTGCCATTTTTTTTTGCAGGATAAAAGAGGGTAGCTCTGCACTCAAAACTTTCGAATTTTTGGATCTAGTCGGGAATAAGTTTACGCGAATTATAAAGATAATTTAATCATCGGAAACTGTAGGAATATAATTTTAAACTTACTATGATTAAAATTTTAATTAAATCCATCAACTAATTGTAAGTTCTTAGAAACATGATATTTACGAAACTAAGAGCTTGCTTGTTTCAGTATGGCCAATCAAGTGCTATTTATTTTTTTAACCAGATGTAATTCTTTGATATATTATCATTATGACTGAAAGCAGATAAAAAGGAGGAAAAAGAAAAGAAAGCAAGATAACATATCAAAAAATTAAAACCTACATCTGGTTAAAAAAAAAATGAATACCACTCGATTAATGATACTGAATCCAGCAACCTCTTAGTTTAAAAAATATTGTGTTTTTACGAACTTTCAATTGGTTGATGAATTTAATTTAAAATTTCATCATAATAATTACAAATTATATCCCCTAGGATTCCCTGATAATTAGATTATCTTTAGAATTCGTGTAAACTTACTACCAACTAGATCCAAAAATTCGAAACCTTAGCGTGCAGAGCTACCCTCTTTTTATCTTCTAAAAATCGCGAATTAGACACCTACATTACATCGACCAAAATGTTGTGCGGATAGCACCCAATATGAGAACAATTTTCCGATTAATCCAAATAATATAAACATTAATATCTCATCTCAAAAATTCAAAATTGTAATGTACTGAATTTGTAAAAACAAATGTTTCTGGTGGACACTTACCCGGAAATTGTCATTCATGAATCCATAGATGATCGGATTCATAAAACTATTGGCCATTGCCAGCCAATGGATGATAATGTACAAAATGGTCAGCGTTCTGCGATGGTCTTTAACCAGCGTCGGATTGTAGTCCAAGACCATGGTAAAGATGTGAATCGGGAGCCAGCAACTTCCGAAGAGAAACACAATAGTCACCAACATCTTGACAACCTGAAATGAGAATTAGAGTGAAAGAAACTCCGATAATTCATTAGAATCTAGTTATATTTTGTATTATTACAAGAATAACATTTTGGATACACTGATAACGTTTCGGCCGATGTAACCTTCGACCGTAGGGTGCATCTTGTCGAACTCGGGTATCTTTATGCTGATCTCGGCAGTCTATACGAAATTATGAACTGCTCCCTATATGTTATCCAGGAGAGTACTTTTTTCTCATTCCGTTAGTCGTCCAGGGTGAAATCAACGAAATCATAACGAGAATGATAACCGAAGCGAAAATAGTAGTCTGAATAATTCAAATAATACAAATTACCAATCCTCAACTATAAAACACAACATTTCTTCTTGTTTTAATATTACCATTTACTATTTAGTATTGTGACGTTAAAATATGTGCTTTTGGTATTTATTTCTGATGCGCCCGGCATTGCACGGTCACAAAATATGCTTAAATATAATATGTTAATGTATACAGATTTTATATATATATATTATATATAGTCAATTCTCTATTGATTATTGCATATTATATTGTACCCAATATGCAGTAGTTATTTCTAAAGTAAATAAAATATAATTAGGGTGCCATCAGCAACAATCAAAACTGAAACCAAAACTTGTAAACTTGTAAACAATTCTTGGTAAAATTATGTTTTACACGATTCAAGCAGACAAGCAAGCAAGCAACAACGCCTGGACGGTCCATAGAGTTTTATGATTACTAATATATATATATATATATATATATATATATATATATATATATATATATATATATATATACAGAGAAAGATATATAGATAGATATATATATATATAGATAGATAGATAGAGAGAGAGAGGGAGAGAGAGAGAGAGAGAGAGAGAGAGAGAGAGAGAGAGAGAGAGGGTAAGCTTGTTGGTTATCATGAATCGTTAAAAAATATTTGTTTTCCAGATAAATGGCGTCACATAAACGCGCTATTATGCACGAAGCGTTTGCAATGACGGCCACCATTATTACTAGACTTCCCATAAATGTATCAAATAATTCGTTGAAGTCAGATTTTATTCTCTATTTATATTTTCCATTCCAACTCGTGTTTATCTGTTTTTAAACAGTGACTTAGACATATTTATTTGCTGAGATATGTCCAGGTTCTAAATTGCCCAAATAAAAAGTAAAAAAAAAAGGAAACGACAGTTTATGTTTTATCACGTCTACTAAACGAAATGATGGAGAAGTAATTGCCCCGGAGTTTGGCAAGAGAAAAACCATTTTTTGACTCTAACAACTGCATCTGCTATTATTTTCTCCAGTTAAAATGTACATGAATGTTTTATTTCATTTTTATTTTTTATTTCTTGTGATGACTGCAATTTTCCCCCCATTCATTCATCTAATAACCGCACAATCGATTGCCATTTACAAGGAGAAAAGTGAGAATTTAGGGGGCTATGTACAAATAGAAACTATACAGGAGAAACTGTGAAGGTCTGACCAGCGTCTGTCCAACGTCATCTTGAAGCCTTGTAGTGTGGGCTGGTTTATGAGCTCATCGGATAGAGTGGGATCGGATAGATCCCACTCAGACCGAGAACGCTGCTTGGCGTCTAAGGTAGACCTTTTTTGCGAGCCCACGGAGCCCGCGATCCAAGGCAGGGGTGGAGAACAAGTCCAGGTCCAGACCGCACCGTCCATGAAAGATGTTGTAGGCGAGGATGAGGTTGCCTTCAACACTCCTGCGCTCAAGGAGAAAAAGATTTAGAGCCCTCAAATGTGTGTAGTAAAAACTTAAGTTAGAAATACTGACAATGGAAAGAGTCCGAAGAATTACAAAAATAATAAAACTAAATTTTAAAAACTTTTATTTACCTGATTCAAAGCATTTCACAACTAGAACATAAAGGGTAACTATGATGAGCTGCTAGATTTATAGGGATATCATCAGAATAGAGTTGTGAACTAAGATATTTGTTCACTTTACATTTAGATTTCTGCATGTCATTATAGTAAGAAAAAACAAGAAGAAAGAATTTCAAAGGCAAGCGATCGTAGGAAAGAAGCTATTGAGGTAGAACGTTTTCCGGAATCTGGTACCTCTAAAGTAAAAAAGCAGTAAACAACCCTTTCAGAATACCATTATATATATATATATATATATATATATATATATATATATATATATATATATATATATAAGGTAAAATGATATATTCCCCCAAACATCTGATCTAGTCTTGATGGAGAGGAGACAAAAACTTGTTGCTATGGTTTCAAATGATCTGAATTAACAGCAAAGGGAGACTTCTTATATGTTTATCCCCTTTCGTTTGGAAATAGAGTACGACTATGAATATCTCCAGTATCAAATAATCTTTATACACTACGAAATTTACCTTATGTTTGAAAACCAAAGAGGGGAGATATAACACATGAGAAATATTTGGAATCAAGTCTCCCCTTGCTCTTATTTCAGATCATTTGAAACTAATGAATGATTCAGGGTCGCCTGATGACGTCGCATTGACTGAAAGAGATGCCTGTTTATAGCGACCTAAAGTAACTGTTTGTGACTGTTTACCTTCGAATAAATAATAATAATAATAATAATAATAATAATAATAATAATAATAATAATAATAATATATTTTACTTTTGTTATCGACCACTATCTAACAACCTCGTTGAGTTTATTAGTTTCTACTTTTGAATATCTCAAGCCTGGATATATATATATATATATATATATATATATATATATATATATATATATATATATATACAGAGAGAGAGAGAGAGAGAGAGAGAGAGAGAGAGAGAGAGAGAGAGAGAGAAACCGCTATAGACATTTCGAAGCTAAATGCTTCTTATTAAAAGAGAATAGAAAGTCGGCATTATACAAAAATAAGGCTAAAACAACAATAGCGACGTCATATACATTTAAATTAGAAAAAAAAAAACCCGGAAAAATTGAGGAATAATATGACGGCGAAAAAGGAAAGAGAGCATGAAAGAAGGTCAAAATTAGAATAAAGAAGGAAGGAAATAATGAGGAATTTAGAACAAAAAAGGGGACTAAAGAAGAAAAATATGAAATGACTGAAAAAAAAAGAAAAATTATAATTAAATCTGCTCAAGAATACTCCAAAGAAGATAAGAGTACGCCGAAATAAAATGTATCAAAAATAAAAATCCGGTACAATCGTGGGCAAAATACTCCTGAAGAAAGTTTTTAATGCCTGTAATTGATTCGAAGAGATACCGAAGATGTAATCCAGTTTTGGATTCTTGATTAAAGAGATCCTCACAAAAATATAGTTTGTCGGTGCCTTTGAAAACTTATTCTTATTCTTATATTTTATTATTCTTATTTGAATATTAACTTTTTCAGGTTAATTTCTCTCTCTCTCTCTCTCTCTCTCTCACACACACACACACACACATATGTGTAGATGTATGTATCTATAAAAGTGAAAATGTGTGTGTGTGTGTGTGTCTGTGTACATTTCACTACCAAATAACTGTCAATTTTCGGTCTAGAGACTCGATATTTGACATAAGGGGTATTGTGATATGGGAAAATATTTTTAATCGGTTTTCGGCCAGTAATTTGGCTGTCAAGAGGTCAAAGTTCAACGATTTGACCTTTGAAAACTCTACCAAACTCCTCCGCCAATTTTGGGTCTAAACACTTGAAATTTTAAATGTAGGTTACTTGTACACGTTTTAATTTGATTTGAGCATCACCCCAAATAAATGTTATGGGGTCAAAATTGGAGTCAAAGTTTTGAAAGAAATTGACCTCTGCAGTCTCTACCTAACTAATTACTCAGCCAATTTCTGGTCTAAACATTTGAAATTGTTCATAAAGGGTATTCAGAGATAGGGTAAGCCTTTTAATCGGCTTGGGTGGAAAATTTGAACGGCCAAGCGATCAAAGTTTAAAAGATTTGACCTTTGTGGTGTCTAGCAAACTGCTCAGCCTATTTTGGATCTAAACAATTGAAATTTATACATAACGGGTATTCAGACATGCAAGCATTTTAATCAGTTTTGAGGCGGAAATTTGGCTGCCAAAAAGTCAAAGTTGAAATGGTCGACCTTTGCAGATTCTACCAAATTCTTCCGCCAATTTTGGGTCTAAAGAATTGAGATTTTAGATATAGGTAACTCGGACATGGGTAAAACTTTGTATTTTGATTTGAGACCAAAATAATAAATGTTAAGTGTTCAAAATTGGGGTCAAAGTTTAAAAAAAAATTACCTCTGAAGTCTCTACGAAATTACCCAGACAAATTTTGGTCTAAATATTCGAAATCTTCATAAGGTGTATTCACACGTAGGGCAAGTTATGAACATACGACCCAAGCAAAGCTGGGCTGAACTGCTAGTATATACAGGGTGTCTCAATAAAATGTATACACTCTTTAAATTATCTCAGCTTGCCACATGAATACGCCATGCCACGTTTCCAAGAGATGTTTAAGAATAAAGAATGGCACTTCCAGCAGGATGGAGCACTTCCCCACTATCATCATGACGTAAGAGCATATTTTGATATTCACTTGTGAAACAGATAGGACGAAGAGGAAGTATCGAGTACTGTCCACGCTCACCGGATTTGACACACCCCTCCTACAATGGATATTTCTCTTTTTGGAGGTGGGTGGGAATGTTAAACACAGGGTTCGCACCACAAAACTAGCTACAATGAATGAGTTGAAAGCAACCATTGAAAGAAGATGTGTCAACATACCAATTGCACTGATTAGGAACGTTTTCGATTCAATCAGTGAGCGTTGTCAGCCGTTCATGGACCACAATGGCCAATAATTTGAACACTTTCGATAATTAACTGGTTTCTATATTTGTTCACAGTATTTTGATGTATGAAACGTTTTTTTCTTATAATAAATCTTGGTTTTATGGTCATTTAAAGAGTGTATACTTTTTATTGGGACACCCAGTATATATATATATATATATATATATATATATATATATATATATATATATATATATATATATATATACGTATTTATATGTGTGTATGTATTTATGAATGTGAATTTTTCTGCCATGTCGGCTTACAAAAATTCTTAGCTCATGAATGTATAGCAATTTCGATTCTCAGATGCCAGTGAAACTCCCGTAATTCTTTCTCTGATGAACAACAAAATTATAAGCGACGTCAAATAATTGTCAAAGCTGTCGCCAAATTCCCCAAGAATCTCCTCCTGACAACATTTCACTTATAAAAACTCATATCCTTATGAAAGTGTTCAATTATTACCAAAGGGAAAAGTGCTTTTCATCACGTTGGAAGACTCTATTAGTCTATTCGGTATTTAATATACTGGAGATCGGCCATCTTCACATCAATATAAATCGATCAATTTCCTCTGCGCCATTAATAGTGTTGGGACACTTAATCGCAATTGTAACCGACAATAAAAAACAATGGGAATTGTTGGGGTATTGGAATCAGAAAAAAAATGAATTTAATTTTCAATTTTCAAAACAATTGATTTAATTTTGTTTTACGGTTTAATTCTCCATTGCTCCCATTAGTGATAAAATGATACATATTTCTTGTTTTAAAACTTTCAGAAAAGCTAAAATTGATATATAACAAGAATAAATTTAGGTAAAAGTGTGACTATATCTTCACTTACTTAAAAATGATTAGCGAGGGTGGGGAAGAGGCGCCTGACTTTGCCCCGTCGTAAAATACGCTTAAATATGAAATTTTAATTTACCCAGATTTCGTTTATATTATGATAGAGTTGTGATTTCAAAAGTAACAAAAAAAGAATTCGGGTAGCATCAGCTAGAAACAAAACCGAAACCAAAACTGTAGCATTCAAAGCTGGTGACGTTACCACTGTACCAACCTAACACGCATATAAACTAATTAAAAATAAACCAAGATGAATATAAAAAATGCATAAATTGCATATATTTTTTTTAATTTTGACCCATTTTTGACCCCTTAAAAATTATTTTACTCGGCTAAAGACCCATAAAAGAACGGTCCATAAAAAAAATCCAATCATCTGAGGTCTCTAGCGCCGCCCTGCGACTTTTAGTTTCGGAAGAGACAGTTTGAAAATATGGAGGCAAACAGACAGACAGACAGACAGACATAGTGCGTTTTATAAATTTGATTTACAACGATAGATAAATAATGGGGAAGATTAAAGGGAAGATAATCGAGAGTATTATCTATCAGTAAATGCTGCTCAGTAGCTCAGATATTTTAAAAAGTCCTTTGATATGTAAAGGCAGTATTTGTGATAATCGCGAGAACAACGCAAATATCCTGAGATTATTTACGAGTAAACTGAAATAACCTCATTTTATAATTGACGACACAAATTATTCATCACGTACTGGCCAAAAATAATAAAAAATAATTAAAAAACACAATAGGTAATCTTTGAACAATACAAATGAATTGAACTCAACTAAATCAACTAAATCATATAACTGCTTGAATAAATGGGAATATTCACTTAATAGAAATCGTTTGATAACTTCTGTACCATAATCAAACTACAATATCCACCAAAGAGTACACAAATATTGGTGTATAGTACGGTGTGGATTGGCACCCAAAGCAGTGATATTACATAGTGAGGTGAGAGATATTGTTATTGTAACCTCACCGTTATAAACATATAAATTGTATGTATATTGTTTAACCAGGGGATATGATATCAACGTATAAACTGAGTCATGGTGTATCAGAGAGTTATCACACGGGTATATATTACAGTTCATATATAAGAATAATGATATATGCTTCATACCTTTCTTTCTTCATGAGTTCTTCAAGAGTTCTTCTATCTTCACTTGCTTGCGTGATGAAACATGAAATGATCAACATCATAACCAATTGAGACATCTGTTCTTCCTTCTTTTGTGAAACCACAGAACAACACTTTATATTTTTATAATATAAATTTATTTCAGTTGTCTCAAATGGTCTTCACAAAAGTCTACAATTCTTGTCTACATGTTTATTCTTCCCAGCCTCGCTTCCTGGCTTCAACTACGTCTGTTAACTTGTGTGATCAAACTCCAATTCGCGACTAACTAAAGCTCCCAACCGCTTGACCCCAGTTCCGTTACGTCATCATTCAAAAATCACACGTATCCCTTATGTGTGACCTTTCTACGTCTGCCTGACCAAGGTTATTTTGTTTATATTTAATCTAGCTAATTTATGTAAACACCTTCAGCTTAAACCCATTGCTACATTTTTTCAATAAACGATATATAACTCCCAATATATACTATTTTAAGAATATGATTGAATAGATAGATAAATAGATAGATAGACAGATAGATCGATAACTAATTAACTTTTCGCAATGTTAATTATCACTGGTCTTAAATGCTACTTCGAGAATCCAAACTATAAAAGAAAAACATCACTTTATATTATAATGATCTAACTGAAAAAAAATTTACAACAACTGTGAAATGGAGTATCCTGTGAAAAGCTAAAATATGTACCGACCTTAACTCACCTTATAACTTATGTCTTGCTGAAAAATGATATATTACGAGATTCACAGATAAAGATAAGTTACTAAATATAAAAAAAACAAGAAACCTCTTTAAATTGTAGGCATTATAAAAAAAGACCTCCTCGGCAACCTAAACATTATTTTGTAAACCAAACATAATTATTTATCACATAATATTCCTCTTAGTATAACTATTTTCACTCTATTATCAGTTATTAACTTCAATTTATCTCAGATCTGAACAATAATATACCACCTCAACCCATCCCATTAGGTTCCACATATTTAACTGTTTTGCAGGTATGGTGTCGATATACGTATTTACATGCATAAGGTCAGCATACTTTCATAGGCGTGGATTTATATTAGGTTGGTGCCAAAACAATATCGTTTTTGTCACATATGTTAATTTATATAAGATTTCTAGATTTAATGCATTGATATATATACATATATATATATATATATATATATATATATATATATATATATATATATATATATATATAATTTTGAAGCGCGGTTTTTCGCTCTATCGAATCGTGTTATTCGTTACCGTTCTCAATCTCTTCAGTCATTTTTTGCAGGCTTTTCAACAGCATGGGCAAAATTCAAATCCGCACGATTTTATTGTTCCAGTCCAAACTAGACCGAAAAACTGCCGAGACAGCTCATCATATCAATGATGCATTTGGCCCAGGAACCACTAACGAAAGTGTGATACAACGGTGGTTCAAGAGATTTCGCAATGATGGCGAGATCCTCCAAGATGAAGACGATCGCGGCCAGCCGACTGTGGTTGATAACGAACATCTGAAAGCCTTAATTGGAGCTGATCTTCGCAAAACCACCTGAGAAGTTGCTGTTCAACAGTCGGTAGTCACAAGTTATCAAGGCCCGGAAGCCACTCGGGGATAAGGGTTATTGCGTGTACAGTAAACAATGGGATAGTATCGTAGTAATCGTTAGTAATAGAGATTTGATAAAGTGTCTTACTTAAAGGAGCGGTTTATCAGAAATTTGTTTATGTTGGACTTGAAGACTTCCAAGACAAACGGAAGAGAGTTCCACATGCGTGTACTTCTAAGAAAGAAGTTTTGTTCATGGAATCTACGTTTTGATTTAGGTACAGATAAAGAGTGGGGAAAATTATTGACAGTGGTTTCAGTTAGACGGGTGTTTTTTGTGAAAGATTGGCGAGGGGGGACCAGAGATTTGAGCTAAGACGAGCACCTGCCATGAAAATAATAATAAAACAAAGACAGGCTTGCAGCGTCTCTTCTGTGGGAGAGAGGTTGCAGGGAAGAGAAAAGGGAATCCCCCACTAACCACGAAGTCTATTTTGTACTATGTAAAGGAAGAATCGGCTGTTTTTAGCAGCTCCTACCCAGATGTGGCAAAAGTACTCCATCCTTGGACGTAATTGGATTTTATATAGGTAGAGAATTGCATCAGCAGTGAGATATCTTCTGGAGCAGTAGAAGGATCCCACCATCCTCCCAGCGACCTTGGCAACAGACCTGATGTACGTGTCCATTTCAGATCAGGAGTAAAGGTCAAACCCAGAAGCTTATTAAAACATGGAGCCCCCCCCCAAGACGAGAGCCATCCATTTCAATTGATGGCAGATGGGTATCAGAGCGTTGATGATGTAAAGATAGGAGCTTGATTTTAGATGCATTAAAAGTAACCATCCACCTCTTCCCTCACTGTCCCACGTGCTCAAGATCAGAGGAGAAAAAAATCAGAGAGCACTTTGACATTTACGGCCTTTGATGTGTTGCCATAGATGGTCGTGTCATCAGCATAGATATCAACGAATGATTTAAGTATGTGTCTTGGCAGATCATTGATGTAGACCAGGAAGAGAGTTCGGCCCAGGGTGGATTCGTGAGGAACTTCAGCATTAATACTGTGGGCCTCTGATTTCTGCCCATCAACCACTACTCTTATGAGTCTATCAGAGAGAAATGATTTAATAATTGAGAAGTTCCAGTTATACCGTAGCTGGAAATCTTGTGAAGTACGCTTTTATGACATATGTTATCGAAGGCCTTTGATATGTAAAGAGCAATTGCCCTAGAAAGAAAGCCTTTGTCGAGAGATTCACTAATCCTATAAGATATAACCGTTAGCTCATCTGCTGTAGATCTAGCAGAACAGAAACCATATTGCATGTCACTAAGAAGGTTATTTCTGCCGAGGTGGTTGACTACTTATTTATTTAATATGGATTCCATCAACTTACTCATGACACACAGGAGATTTATTGGTCTGTACCAAGAGGGAGATGAGTTGTCACCTAAATTCTTAAATACAGGGCATACTGATGAGGTTTTCGAGGATGTTGGGAAGCACTTCTCCTTAAGGCAACGCTTAAACAGTTTTGTAAGTATGGGGGCAAGTTCTGGTTGAAGCTTTTTCAACACTATACTTGGAATTCCGTCAGGGCCAGTTGCTTACTGGAATAAAGGTTCTTGATTAGCTTGGAGACCTCACGCACAGATATTTTGACTGTTTGGTGGTCTCATCCGTTACAGCTTCTTGAATCTGGGCGACACGATTACAGCGGAGGAGTACTACCGACAAATTGATGAAATGCACCAGAAGCTTCAACGTATGTGCCTGAGATTGAGCAATATGAAGGGACCAATTCTCCTACATGACCCTGCAGAAGTTGAACAAATTGGGCTATAAAACTCTGCCTCATCCGCCATATTCACTAGACCTCTCGCCCACCGATTATCACTTTTTCAAGCATCTCGACAACTTTTTGCGCGAAAAATGCTTCAAAAGCCGAGATGATGCCGAATCGGCCTTCAATGACTTCATCTCGTCCAGAATTCCGGATTTCTATTCTAATGGAATAAATTTGTTTCTCGTTGGCAAAAATGTGTCGATTCCACTCGTGCTTATGTCGATTAATCATGAAAAGAGTTATGATCTTTTGAAGTTGAACGTAAAAAAAAAAAAAACATTATTCTTGCACCAACCTAATAGATATAACTTTTTTAATTCTCAACAATTTCTACCCCTTAACTGCTATATTAATAAAATTTTACAAAACTTAAGCGTCGTTTAGCACTTCTACCAATTTACCAATGATTTAAAAATGTGTATATCGACCCAATCAATTATTTCATTAACTAAAATTGAAAATTTCACTTTTCATACTATAATTAGTATGCACAACTAATGTTATAAACACGTTGTAAGAGACAATCTTTAATTTACTCTTTTAATTAAGCGCTTACTGACAGATTCTGTTTAACATAGTACGTGTGAGCGCCTGAAAAGTATCAGCAGCAGCAAAGTATGGCCAGCATGCAAAAAGATTAGCAAAAGCAGCGGCAGTGGCAGAAAAACGCGCATATGCAAATTAGGAAGTGTGTTCGAGAAGAGGAAGGAAAAAGGAGAAAAATGCAACAGGTGCTCGCGGGGGAGAAAGAAAGTCGACGTCAAAGCAAATGAGCGTGTGAAGTGAAGGCAACTAATGGCGCAGGGGTCGAAGAGAAAAAGTGTACCTCACACGAGTGTCCAAACAGTTATAATAATAATAATAATAATAATAATAATAATAATAATAATAAAAATAATAATAATAATAATAACAATAATAACAACAATAATAATAATAATAATAACAACAACAATAATAATAATAACAACAAGAATAACAATAATAATAATAACAACAACAACAAAAATAACGATAATAATAATCATAATCATAATTATAATTATAATAATAACAACAACAAACATAATAATAATAATAATAATAATAATAATAATAATAATCCTGATAATGATAATGATAATAATAATAATAATAGTGCTAGTAGAAATAATAATAATAGTAATAATAATAATAATAATATTATTAATAATAATAACAATAACAATATTACTACTACTACTACTACTACTACTACTACTACTACTACTACTACTAATAATAATAATAATAATAAACTTTTGTTGAGAAAGGAAAAAAAATGCCGACTCGGATATTTTATTTATGTGTTTTATTTGTTTGTTCATTTACGACGTAACGACAGCGCTACAACTGCTTTTCATTTTTCTTTGTCTCTTTTGAATGTTCCCTTTTTACCGTAACGTTCTGATGATTTCTTTTTTATTTGAACAATCGATGCATATCAAAATTAGTACGGGTTTCTTTTTTAAAATATCACAATAATCTGATATATAAAAGGTCATATGTCTGTCTGTCTGTTTGTCCATCTGTCTATCTGTCTGTCTGTCTATTTTCAAACTCTGTCTCTTCCAAAACTTAAAGTCGCAGAGCGACGCTAGGGCCTCAAATAATTGGATTTTTTTATGGACCGTTCTTTTATGGCCCTTTAACCAGTTAAAATTTTAAGGGGTAAAAAAAGGGGTCAAAATTGAAAAAAATCGTTATGCATTTTGTTAATTGTTAATTTTTAATTTTAACCAGTTCATATGCATCTCATGTTGGTACAGTGGTAACGTCACTAGCTTTAAATGCTACATTTTTCTTTTGGTTTTGATTCTAACTGATGGCATCCAAGTACTTTTTTTTACTTTTCAAATCACGACTACTCTACGATAATATATACGAAATCTGGACAAATTAAAATATCATATTTAAGCGTATTTTACGACAGGACAAAGCCGGGTTACTCCCCCCCCCCGCCAGTGATCATATAATATCATTATAATGATATTTGAAAACGTGGCTACATCCAAGAGAGATTACTCTCATATTTTTGTTTAGGGTTAACAGGTTGTTCTTTTGAAGGCCAAACTGCTCTTTCATAGACGAATTCGCGAAATTCGACTTTTAAAGATCAGTTTGCCCTTCAAAAATATTATATGCCCTTTTAAAGCGTCATGTACTAATTAAATTTTGAAGGAACAAGTAAAATATTATATAGAGGGTATTCGAAAATAAAACTACATTCGTATATCCGTCCCTAGTTCCCAGATTGTCCTTTTTAAAGCAAGAATGATCGAATTTATCCTTTTTGAAGCAGTTCGGCCTTCAGAAATTTTATTTGGCTGTGTTCAACGCAAAACACACAGACTAAGTTAGCAACAAGCAGAATCTATACTTTTTTAAAAAAGTTGTTTGTGTATTGATATTCAAATTAAAAACTCTTTTTTTTTCTATTTATTTGAAAAGAAAATACAACTTTATTATACATGGTTGTGCATAAATACTGTTACATAATAAAACGCAGATGTTACCCCAATAAAATAATTTATTACAAAACCCAATTACAGAAAATGATCAGCGAATACCGAAGAAAGAATATAGCACAAGTATTATTCAAATTGTTTTCCTTGAGCCTTCACTACATAACAAAGTTCTTTGAGGAAAATAATATATATATATATATGTATATATATATATATATATATATATATATATATATATATATATATATATATATATATAAAACTCCGCGGATTAAGGACTATGCACTTATCAAGTGTTTCCTTTTCAGATTAAATATGTTTTTAACTCTTTTTCAAAGTGCTTTTTAATATATATATATGAACTTTTTAACATGTTTTATTAACTGTTTACTCTTATTATAAGCTCTATCTCCTATTTGGTTTTATCGAGCTTTTACATCTGGTTGAGATTAATGTATAAATATTAATTCTTTAATATTTATAGTATACTTTAGTTTTACCATCTTGGATTATTTTGGCAAATTTAATTGTAATTTTTATTTTATATATATATATATATATATATATATATATATATATATATATATATTATATATCATATATATCATATATTATATGTGTGTGTGTAAAAATAAGTATCATAACAAGTACGTTTAAAATCATGTATACCTTCGACAATTGATCTTGTAAAACAAAACATATAACAGTATTTTTGGTTCGTGTGTTTGAAATTAATTAATTTTCACAGTTAACTTCTGTCAGTTTTTATATTCATTTTATACTAATTTTCTACATGCTCATATAATGTGGTTTACTGCTTAGTATCTTTGTCCACAGAATCTTTATTCGCTCTTTTTCAGTATCTTGTTTACCGTATATATATATATATATATATATATATATATATATATATATATATATATATATATATATATATATATATATAATGGTTATCCTCTTGACCTTATTGATGACTGTATTTTCAAAAAGGTTGCGGATTTTAAATCCCCTAAATAGTTTGGACCCTTAAAATGCCCGGTTTATTTAAAATTACCGTGGATTGGGGAAAAGAGTAATAGACTTTCCAAACAGATTCGCAGAAGTATTTACGACTGCTTTAATTCTGTGTCCTTGCGTTTGGTATAAACTACGAGACCTGCTTTTCCGTCTTTTCGCAAGGATAGTTTGCCTTGCATCCAAAATAGTAATATTGTATATCAATTTAAATGCCAGTGCGATGCTGGTTATGTTGGGCGAACATCCTTGCACGAATAAACGAGCATGTTCCATCAAAGATCAGACAAGGGAGGATGGGGTCTGGTGGTCTCCCTCCTTCTGCAGCCTTGGACTCTGCTATTGGCCAACATTTGGTTGACAACCCGTGCTGTGCCGATAAATATAAAATAGATTGGTTCGAGGTGCTACATAGAGCGGACTCCAAAAACCATTTAAAGATTTTGGAGTCTGTCTCTATTGCGGTGCGTCAACCTTCTTTGTGCCGGCAAAAAGAAACATCCAACGCATTGTTTCTCTTTGGGGAGCTTTGAATCTTTTCTCCCGCTTTTTTCCCCTCCCTCATTGTGCCAATATTTTAATCGTTTTTAAACGTTAATAAATTTATTTTAGTGCCCCCGTACTTTTGGCACATTTAATAAGTTCCCCATTAGAACTCTTTATTTTTCGACACTATTATTTTGTACGCTATCGATTTTCTCCTGACGAGATGATAGCCGAAAAAGCTCTCGAGAAACTTCCGCTAACTATATATATATATATATATATATATATATATATATATATATATATATATATATATATATATAGGCAGAATTTCATTATTCGCGCATATTTTATTGAAGAGGATCTTCGTTCTTCTTTTTATGATCTTTCTTTCGAATTTTTCTTGTTTTCGTACAAGTATTTTTGTTGTGAGATCCAAAGTCCTTATAAAGTCCCCTAGTTTACCGAACGTTTTCGGTCTCGATTGACCATCGTCAGGGTTGTTCTTCCTGTGCATCCTACTTATTGATTGATTTGTTCTCTGTCGTTTTACTGTTTTTATTACTAATTTACTATGTGTAGTTTCGCCTGATTTTAATTTTTTTCCTTCCTCTTCACCTATATCGTGTTAGAATAGGTGGAGAATTCGGCTGCTGTTGTCAAAGTTTATTTTATTAATGGTTGGGTTTTGACTTTTTATTATTAATGCTTCTAAAAAAATAAAGGAATATAAGCATGATTATAAAATCTGATATTGAAAAAAAAAAAAACTTGCAATTATTTTTGAATTTGTTACGCCATGTCTGGAATTACATCGACAAGATAGAAGCTTATTAAAGCAAATGACCGAAACATTTCCAGGAGTGTGTAGTGCCATTGTTCTGTTTGTGTTAATGAAAATATTATCATATGCGAGAAGCGTTCTCAAATTATCACGTATTATTTGTTAAACTCAAGAGTTGAAGAGCTACGAAAACTGAAGTGTTGTCATTAAAACGAGCGACGTTTTGCACTCTAGAATTTATTTTTCTACATAGTTACCATTATGTACTTCTGCCAAACATTTAATGATGCATCTCTATTTCTTATGCACGTCAATGACAGTGGATGCTTTCTTACAGTCTCACACCGTCAATATCTGCAACAGAGGAATGACTTTCGGATCATAAATGCATAAGTTCATTATAGTAACAATTCGATTTGCAACCCCTTCTGATCCATTTGTGCGGAATAAAAATAGGAGGCATTTCTTTTTGCACGCCTCTCTTACACACACACACACATACACACACACACACACACACACATATATATATATATATACACTTGTTTATTGTTATATAAACATGGTCACATCCTGCTGCTACAAATAGCCACTTGTTTCAATCAAACAACAGATATCATCAGGCAGCGACTTGACTATTCAAAAGTTCATTGAACTTTTGAATAATCAAGTCGCTGCCTGATGATATCTGTTGTTTGATTGAAACAAGTGGCTATTTGTAGCAGCAGGATGTGACCATGTTTATATAACAATAAACAAGCATTATCAGCTCTTTTTATTGAGCACTATCTAACAACCTCGTTGAATTCATTAGTCCATTACTTTTGAATAAAAAACCCGAGTATATATATATATATATATATATATATATATATATATATATATATATATATATATATTAAGATTTCACGGTTAGAAAGACCAGACAAGTGTTAAATTGTCTTTAATAAATATTTATTAAAAATAAAATCGATTTTTTCTTTCAAATTTTAGATTAACAAAATATTCATCTTCAAGAAATTGAGCAGTTTTTTCTTTTTCCTCCCTTTATATGCCAGAGTGGTGGTAATCTTGGCATTACTTGAGATGTTAGGAGTAAAATCAAAATGATATTTATATGTCCAATTACATTTTTGGCGTCTGTCAAATGCAACTGTAATAAAAACAATATTTATTAAAAGCTATTTCACGCTCGTCTCGTCTTTCTAACCGTTATACTTTGATTTATTATCGAGTGTTTTAAACAATGAATTCCTCTGTATATATATATATATATATATATATATATATATATATATATATATATATATATATATATATATATAATTATTTCCACAACCAGACAACGTCACAACTCACAAGAGTCATGGCAGCCCACAAACTGGAAGTCCAAGACTCGAGTTTCGCCCTCATTTGCGCACATCAGTTAGACATATCAGAACTCGGGACTGTGCCTAACTGATGAGGCTAAGTAAAGGCGAAACTCGGGTCTTGTACTTCTGATTTGTTGGCTGTCATGGCTCTTGTGAGCTGCGACGTTGTCTGGCTGTGGAAATAATTATATATTCTCTCACATTCTTAATGTTATATATATATATATATATACATATATATTTAGTAATGTGATTGATAAATAAATTAGCTCTAGGATATTTACCTATCGAGCTTATTATATATCTAAATTACAACGAGCACTTTTTCTTTCCTGTATTTTAATTAAACTAGTAATTTCACTATTACATTAAAATACACTCTGCTCTTTAGACTATTGTTCTAATCTCCTTTAAATATATATACATATATATATATATATATATATATACATACAGTACTGTATGTGGATGACTATATATATATATATATATATATATATATATATAATCAAAACGGAACAAACCAAATTATATGATTATAAACGTTTCGTCTTTATTTGCCGACTTTCTCGGGGTGATTAATTTGAAATTAAGATAGAGCTTGACGAATGAAGCCGTAGTGCATTATCAATACTGTTGAATATAGCATCAACAAGAGAGCAGTCATTGTCAAAGATGGAACGTATAAAAATAAATAGATAAAAGAACATCCGAGAGATTCAAGAATGGGAAAATCCTTGGGAAGAAAAATAACAAGTTCATGCAAATGCACAGAAGAGTCTAAACGGATAAGAAGCAAATAACCTTCCACGTGTAAATTATTGCTATCAATAGAAGAATCTAAATTAGTCTCACAAAAAGCAAGAATGTGAGGATATTTGTGCAAAAGAAAAAGAAAGGACTGAACTTCGGGAATTTTTGATCTGAGACTTTTGATCTTACTATAAGAAATAGTAAGGTGCTTGTTGTGTGGACCTATAGAAGGCATGATAAATAAATAAATAAATAAAAAAGAGAATCACTTCAAGACAAATAAAACCAGACAGATATCCTACTAGCAGCATGCTACCCCCTGGATTCAAAACAGGCTAATTCAAGAGCTAAACTCTTCAAGAGACATAGGAAAGGAAGGGGGTTCTAGGTTGGCCGACAAAAAGTCTATCCCAAAACTAGCTATGTGGCTAACTAGACACCATCACTCTCCAATAAATACCAAAGACCGCATTATCTCCCAAAGACTAAATACTAGAGTGGCATCTACGAAATTCAATGTAAAGAACGAACAATAAATATATGATACAGGAGGAGAGTGGCCATAAAATGTAAAAAAAAGACTTGGTGTCGACATTGACCAGGATTTATATAATACAGATGAAAATAGTTAGAAAAAAAATCAGTATCATAATCGAACAGGAACAATATAAGAAAGTTGAGGATGGTTAGAGAAAATAACAAAAAATTAAAAAAAACTAAGAAAATACGAACCGGTTCTGGTGATAACATCAAAGAAATCAAACTTTTACGATCCGAGTGATGAAACCGAAATGATATTGCTGTTTTCAAAAATTAATTTAATCGTTAAGTTAATTAATTTTCTTAGTAATTTGTCCTATAAATTCAATATTTTAAAAGATAAATTTGACAATTAAAGACAGAAAATGAAAAAAACGCATTCTTGCTATCCTTTAGGTAAAAAGTCAGTACTATTAATTAATTTAACTATTAATTAATTTAACTATTAATTAATTTAACTATTATTTAATTTAACTATTAATTAATTTAACTATTAATTAATTTAACTATTAAGTAATTTAACTATTAATTAATTTAACTATTAATTAATTCATTAATTAATTTAATTATAAATTAATTTAACTATTAAGTAAATTGATGTTCTTGGAATTATGTCCTATTAACTCAATTATTTGAAAAAAAAATAAAAACTAGAGTTCATTTGTTTTTTAGTCTCGTCAATCTAAGGCTACTGATGTTTTGACAAAACGGTGCCTAGCAACCGTATTGATGAGATCGGTGCCAATTACACGTTTTTATTTTGAAGAGATTTATGAGTAAATCAAATTGATTATCGGGCTATTATAATAAAATGGAATCCTCACAATAGGGATTTGTCATTTTTCTCCTTATTATTACGATTTAAATTTTGTTTCTGTAAATTACGTAGCTGTAGAAGACCTG